>NC_091819.1:13350000-13650000 GCF_041296235.1 Equus asinus
ACAGGGGTATCAAAATTCTTATTCCAAGTGTCACTTGTAGTATTTAGCAGAATCTCCATTCAACCAACAGGGCCAGGCACTGTGACTGTGGTAAAGGACTAGGAAAGCAAAAATGGCAAAGATAGTCCCTGTCCTCAGGTAGATGATGTTCTGGTGGGGGATATGGACCAATAAGCAGGTATTTATAATGAATAAAATTTACAACCACAACCAGCTAGAGTGTATATAGTGAGATATATCATTCTGCAATAGTAATCATTTGTCCAACATTTCCACCCACCCTGTGTCAGGGAGAATTTAGATTATTATACCAAGATTACAAAGAGGAAGAAACAACGACGAAGGTTGTTATTGTCATTGTTGTTTACTGTTTTGTCTTCCAACTAGACTCCAGAGAATAAAAAATGAAAGGTGGTGAGGGGAGCAGATGATGGAGCTTATACCACCTTTAAAGACTGAAAACAGAAGGGAGAGGGATAAAGGGTACCTTCAACAGTCTTTCACCCTCCAGATGGGAAGGAATGAAGAGGTAGGTGTGATGAGTAATCTCAGGGAGACGGAGATAAGGTCCGGACAGGGGCACAGCAAGGAAGCAGTGGTCCCCATAAGAATCGAGGACCACCATCCACATTCAACACCTGGTACCTGAGTGGAAGCCAAAATCCGCAGACCTGCTGAGGAGCTGATCTTCCAGTAGCTGCTGCCCGAGTTCCCTCCATCAATAGTTACCTGTCTGTGACCCTAGGTTTGGCTGAGCAGCATGCTGCACTTTCCATTTTAATGGTTCAACACCACCATACCACCACAAAAACAAACAGATAAATAAACAACAAAAAAAATAGAAAAAGATGGATCACTTAGCACCCAGAGCAGTAGACCACCAAAGTGGGCATGGAAAAGCCCCATAACCTGGTTCTTGGGTGAGAATGAACAACGTGGGTGCTTACTACATGCCAGGCAATGGATATCATACTGCATTTTATATGCACTACCACTCTATAAGGCAGGTGTTATTATTCTTAACCTCATTTGAAAATGAAGAAACTGATGCTCAGAAAAGTGAAGTCACTTCCTTGCTCAATAATACACAGAAATTCCTGGCCAGCCCAGTGGGATAGTGGTTAAGTTTGTGCACTCCACTTTGGGGGCACGGAGTTCACAGGTTCAGATCCCAGGCGCAGACCTAGCACCACTCGTCAAGCCATGCTGTGGCGGCATCCCGCGTAAAATAAAGGAAGATGGGCACAGATGTGAGCTCAGTGACAATCTTCCTCAAGCAGAAAGAGGAAGATTGGCAACTGATGTTAGCTAAGGGCCAATCTTCCTCACCAAAAAAAAAAAAAAAAAAGGAATACACAGCATTCAAATATAGTAAATGGTAGGCCCAAGATCTGTCTGATTGCATAACTGTGCTTTTAACCTTTATGGTATAGAAGTAAATCATAAGAGACAGGCATAAAATATTACTGGGAAGTTATTATGCAGAAAGCTTATCTAAATCTGACTTGGGAAGAGAGAAGATGCACAGCAGAAGGGGTGAAGTCTGAGCTCAGTCTTTAAGAGAAGGAGAGGCTACTATGGCAGAGATAGGGCATCCCCCCCAATGGCAGAGCATGAAGACAAGCTCCGAGGTAGGACACAACCTGGCACGTGGAGCTACGGAGGGGAGTAGATGAGCACTCAGCGTTGCTGGAGCTGAGAGCAACAAGTAGGGGGAGTTCAGAGTGACAAGGCTGGAGATATAGGGACAAGAGTCTATTCGATAGCATGTTAACCACTGTGAACTTTAAACATTTCAGAATAGATATGAACTGAAGTCTTTCACCCAGGAAAATGAAACAGGTAAGATATTAACTGCTTCCAATAAAGTACTATGACTCAGAAGCCATAATAATTAGAATAGCAGCAATGAATATGCTTCTAAACATTCTGTATAGCCATTGTATCATTTACCACCAAGTAGTTTCATTATTTGCTGCTCCCATCCCATTCCACCTTCAAAGTAAATTTTTCCATGGCTAGCCTAATACTTGGTACATTATAGGACACACTGATTAGACAGAATAAAAATAGTAAATATTCAACATAATTGAACAGATTTTTTTTCAGAAAAGGAAACATAAATGGCCATAAACATATGAAAATATGCTTAACGTCATTCATAGTAAGAGAAATAGAAATACAAACTAAAAGTGAAGCAGGGTCCTCTTTTACACTGTCCAATGGTAAAAGTCAGAAAGACATGCCTTGCTGGTGGCCAATTTGACAAAATCTGTCAATATTTAAAGTTCATGTACCCTTTAACCCAGTAATTCTACTTAGAGTTTATTCTGCAGAAACCCTCAAATATCTGTGAAATGACACACATTCAAGAATCTTCATTTTGTCACTGGATGATGGCTTTTTCTTTGCCATATGTTCAATCCCTTGTTTTCTGGATCCCTCTATTTCTTCTTTCTTTCTTTTTCTTTTTCTTTTTTTCTTTTGGTGAGGAAGAGTGGTCCCGAGCTAACATCTGTTGCCAATCTTCCTCTTTTCTTGCTTGAGGAAGACCGTCGTTGAGCTAACATCTGTGCCCAATCTTCCTCTATTTTATGTGGGATGCTTCCACAGCATGGCTTGATGAGCAGTGCTAGGTTCGCACCCAGGATCTGAACCTGTGAACCTTGGTCCACCAAAGGGGAGCATGTGAACCTAACCACTACACCACTGGGTTGGCCCCGTCTTTATCCTTTCATCTATACCAATGCCTCCAGCATACTCCTAGGACAGTTGGAAGATATATTTTTTCTGATTCTTTACATATTTTAAATGTCTTTTTTCTACTCTCACATTTATATTAATTTGGCTGCATAAAGAATTCTGGGTTATGAATAATTGTCCCTTGTCTTTCAGCTTGCAGGGTTAAAATTGAAAAGTCTAAAGCCTTGTAGATCTGTTTTTCTCTTCTGAAAGTTTCAGAATCTCTCCTCTTTTTTCCTTATATTCTGGAGAAATTTTACAATGATCTCCTGGGCTGTTTTGTTTTATTTTTCTTTATTTCCTACATCAATATTCACTGAGCCCTTTCAGTCTGAAAACTTTAGTTCTGAAGAATGCCTCATGCTATTTCGTTAATATTTTCTGCCCCTCTGTGATCTGTGTTTTTTTTTTTTTATTTTTTATTGAGGTCACATTGGTTTATAACATCGTGTAAATTTCAGGTTACGTCATTATATTTCGGCTTCTGTATAGACTGCATCGTCTTCACCACCAATAGCCGTTTCCATCCATCCACATATACACGTCCCCTTTTACCCCTTATGCCCTCCCTGCACCCACTTCCCCTCTGATAACCATCAATCTGTTCTCCTTATCTATCTGTTTGTTTATTTATTTTCCACATATGGGTGAAATCATATGGAATTTGTCTTTCTCTGACTTATTTCACTTAGCACAATACCCTCAATGTCCAACCCTGTTGTTCTTACTCTCTGGAAGTCCTTTCACTTGCATATTAAACAGCCAGGAATGACCTGGTTCTTATTCTTTCTCTCTTTTTTTTCTTATTACTAATAATACCACACTCTTCTAAGCATGTGACATTTATTAACCCATTGAATTCTCACAATACTATAAGGAATATTTACCACTATCTCATTGTACAGATAATGAAACTAAGGAAGAGAGATGGTAGATAATTAGCCTAAAGTTGCACAGCTAGCCAGTGGCAGGGCTAGCCTCTTAATCATCCTCCCTCTTTGGGGAGAAATTGCTTTAACCTGCTTTACAAATCTTCAGTTGACGTTTTTCTGCTTTAATATTGTATTAATTTCCAAGAGTTCTCTCTGGTTCTTTCATTTTATCTCTGTGTAGTAACATTCTTTTTTCATATATACAGTATCTTCATCTTTGAAATTTGTTATAGATTTTGCAATGTCTTCCTCCTTTACATAGTTTCTGTGAATTTCGTGTTTTCATGTTTTTTTCTCTTTGTTTTTGTCTCTTTCTGTCTATTAAAGCTTTCCTCAAAGGCTCAGTGCTGGGAAGCACTAAGGACAAAGCGGCAGCTCTGTGTATAAAGACAGCATACGTGGAATGGTGGGCCTCCCTCTAGGCCAGTAGGTCCCAGCCTGGCCTGCACATAGAGCGCTTTACAAAACACTAGCATCTCAGCCTTTCCCCGATATTTTGATTCAGTTGATTTCAGGTGAGACACCGGCATCAGAAAACTCAAAAGTCTCCCCAGGAGATTCCCATCCGCAGGCAAGGTTGAGAATAACTGATCTGGGAGGGACTCTTGGTATTATCGTGGGCTAGTTATTTTATTCAGGGGAGGAATCTTTGCAATCTCCTTGGATTGGGGAGTGAGGTGAGGCAGGGGACAAGGATATCAGTAAGACAAGCAGTCCCCACCCAAGGAATGAAGATGGGGAAAGGAATGAGATGGGGTCTTACTATTATGTGAGTAATGTCTTATTAAATCTCCTGCTTTTCATAGCAAGTCCCACCTCAACCCTCGAGTGTGTCTAGGGCCTCGAGTGCAGAAACTGCAAGTTCTCGTCTCCAGCAAGTAAAGTTCCAAGCTTCTGCCAACGGGAAAGATGAAATCACTTGACTGTGGGAAGCTAGGGAGCGGATCTGGAAAGTTTAAAATCATACCAGGAGGGGATGGCCCTGTAGCCAAGTGGTTAAGTTCACATGGGCCCGGGGTTCACCAGTTTGGATCCCAGGTGTGGACCTACACACCACTCATTAAGCTATGTTGTGGCAACATCCCACATAGAACATCTAGAAGGACTTGCAACTGGGATATACAACTATGTACTGGGCTTTTGGGAAGAAAAAAAAAGAGGAAGACTGGCAACAGATGTTAGATCAGGGCCAATCTTCCTCACCAAAAAAAAAAGCATACCTTAAAAAAGCAAAAAACCAGAAAAAATCATACCAGGAGTCCCTGTTTCAGCCCCAAATTGTACCTTTGCTGGCTCAGATGGCTGATCACTCAAATTTCAGAGTCTTTCTCGAATTTTGTACTTCAGCAGAGGAAATTTGCTTGTTTCTAGGCTCCCCCGACCCCCTACAACACAAAGTTAGATTTCTCTTGTTGAATTAGTCACCATGCATCATCTGCTTTCCAGTTTCGAGAAGGTTGGCTTCTTTTGTCAGCTGATCTCTCTTTCCCATTCTTTTGTCTTAGTGTATGTGCACCCTTTTTTTGCTCTTTATAATAATTTTAGAAAGGTTTTAGATGAAATCAAAATGTTTAATCATAAATATCCCTCTTATTGGTTCTAGATTCAATTAGGGATGATTGATGAAGAATGTGAACCTAGAAGCCACAGGACAACATCAAAATATGTAAGAAGATAACGAGCAGTCTTGAGAAAGCTTGTTGATATTTCCCCCGTCTTTAAGCCACAGGAAGAGACTCTAAGGAGCTGTGGTTCCAATAATATCAGCCCATGGGGTTATTCTATTACGTCCTGGGCTGGTAGCTCTTCCAGTTTGACAATTAGTATGCTAGTTCATGAATCATTTATTGAAGATATTTCCTTACATGTTAGCCCCAACCTCCCACTAGATTGTGGATTCCTCAGTTTTGTTTGAAGTGCCTAATATAGAATATGGTTACCTAGTAAATGGCCAATTCAGTTTTGACACAGAAAAGGAGAAAAGACAGAGGGGAAAGAAGAGAGTGAAGAGGTAAAGGTGATACTTGTTCTCAGTAACTTATTGGAGATTTAAAGACATCTGAATAATGACACTACAGGTCTGATTTAACCCACAGCTATTGGGAGCTTATGTGCCAATCACTATGCCATGCATGCAACATATTCACTTTTAAGTTGCTTGATAGTCTTAATAGGTAGGTGGTATCATCCCCAAGTTCAAGTTGAGAAAACAGGTTCAGAGAGGACTACTAAGTTGTCCAAGCTCACAAAGTTAAACTAGGTTTGGAATATATTGGTTTTTCAGATCCCCAAGCTTATGCTTGGGACACCACGCTACCTCAACTCATGAGTCAGGAACGAAACTCAATTCAATATAGTTGTCTTTCCCTCATACACACAGTCATCCAGCACATGAAGAATGTCCCCACAGCATGGAAAACAGGTTGTGCGAAACAGAATTAGCATCATTTGCAGGTCCATTTGTTCATCAGTTCATTTTTAATAACCTTCACATGCTGACCAAATCTACTTAAATAAAATAGCCCTGTAGAAACAAACTATATCTAACCCAAATTCTTTCTGCTATAATTTAAACCCATTTCTTCTTCTTTTATCCTCAGGAGAAAAAGGAAATATCTGACCATCTTCTCTCTTTTTTTTTTTTTTTTTTTTTTTTTTAAAGATTTTATTTTTTCATTTTTCTCCCCAAGGCCCCCTGGTACATAGTTGTGTATTCTTCGTTGTGGGTTCTTCTAGTTGTGGCATGTGGGACGCTGCCTCAGCGTGCTCTGACGAGCAGTGCCATGTCCGCGCCCAGGATTCGAACTAACGAAACACTGGGCCGCCTGCAGCGGAGCGCACGAACTTAACCACTCGGCCACGGGGCCAGCCCCGACCATCTTCTCTCTTTTAATAAGACTGCCACGCTTTTGAAAAATTGTAATTTATAGTGCCTCTTACACAGTAGCAAAAAAAATCTCACTATATTCAGCATTGACCGGCCTCTTATTATTTATGTATTCATTCTTTATTGGATTTATACAGTATCTTTTCCCTGAAGAGCTCAGTGTTCTATGCAAGAACTTTTAAGCAGCAAACATTATTTCAACATAATGAGCCTGACACTGTCTCCTACAGAAAGAAAGCAGAACATCATAAATTTAGCCAGAAAAGGATTACTAATCCCACACAAGCCAAGCCCAGTGTCTAAGTGGAACATGCCCAAAGAGGGGCATTGCCACTGGGAATATGAGCAGAGCCAGGAGCAGAGCCAGAGGGAGAGTTGTCACTGAAAGGCATCCATGTGAAAGATAGGTAGCAGCTTTTCTTTCCCATCAATCTTATCTATTGAAGTGTGTTCAGGAAAGAGTGTGGATTGGCACATCCAGTGGGTGGGAAAAAATAGCAATAGATGGGAAAGTGAAGTCTACAGAAGCAATGATGTGGGAAGGGCGGTCCCTTCAGTGGAGACAGTGAACAAAAAAGAGAGGCAAGAGTAAAGTCAATAACCTTCAATGAGGAACCAGAGAGTAGGGAATTATAGAAAATCCTGACCTTGATGTTAATCCCGCCATTATCCAGGATTTAAACATAGTCATCAATGGTCAAGGGGATAAACTACCTTAGAGGGTTTCCTTTAAACGTATTTCTTTGTCTTTCGCTTCTCCTTCTGGGACGCCTATAATACGAATGTTAGTGCACTTGATATTGTCCCAGAGTTCCATTAGACTGTTCTCATTCTGTCTAATTCTTTTTTCTTTTATCTGTTCAGCTTGGGTGATTTCCTCTAGTCTTTCACCTAGCTTGCTGATCTGTTCTTCTGTATCCTCTACTCTGCTATTGAGTCCCTCTAGTGAATTTTTCATTTCCAGTATTGTATTCTTCATTTCTGATTGGTTCTTTTTTATATTTTCCAATTCTTTGTTGACGTTCTTACTGTGTTCATCCAGTCTTCTCCCAATATCAGTCAGCATCGCTATGAGTTTTCGTTTGAACTCTTTTTCAGGTAAATTGCTTATTTCTGTTTCATTTAGTTCTTTTTCTGGGGTTTTGTCCTGTTCCCTTGCTTGGAATGTATTCCCTTGCCTCCTCATTATGCCTTTTTCTCTGTGCTTATATCTATGTATTAGGTGAGTCAGCTATGTCTCCTGAGCTTGGAGAAGTGGCCTTATGTAAGACAAAGAGGGAGAGAATCTATTTGAAGAAATAATAGCTGAAAACTTTCCTAACCTAAGGAAGGAAACAGACATCCAAGTACAGGAAGCACAGAGAGCACCAACCAAGATGAACACCAAGAGGCCCACACCAAGACACATTATAATTAAAATGTCCAAAATTAAAGATAAAGAGAGAATCCTAAAAGTGGTAAGAGAAAGGCAAAAAGTGATATACAAAGGAAAGCCCATAAGGCTATCGGCAGACTTCTCAGCTGAAATCCTACAGACCAGAAGACAGTGAATGTATTTCTTCACACAAGCTTTGTGCCAAACATACTGTTAATGTAAAGAGGTTAGCTAGATCATGTGGCTAAGGTTACAAGAATTTGATTATTAGTGTGCATTGGTCTAGCTAGCAGTTTGGGCAACCCAGACACAAAAGCCTGGATTTTTCTCCATGTTTATTTCCCAATTCCCCAGAGCATTAGAGTCTATACCATGGGATTCATATGCCCTGAGTAGACAGATGCAAGACCTGATCAGACTCAAGATCTTGAGCCCTTTGTTCCTGATCCTGTGTTGCACCTGGAATAGTTACTCCTCACTGGTTCCTGAAGCAGTAGGTTAAGGGGGAGAACACCCAGTCAAATTGCCCATATCAACTGACATCATTTAAAAAAAAGAAAAGAATCAAGCTGATCCAATTTCCTAACAAGAAAATCTTGTTTACTAATCTCAGGGAGAGTACTATCAGATTTGGAAGGAATATTTTGTAAAGCTCCTTGGAGTGGGGTGATGGGGGGAGACCCCCAAGGACACGCTGGAGTAATAAAAGATAGTCACGAAATACCCTTCTGGGAAGAGTGGGTCTTTTCTTAGGAGGACAAAGTTTTTGTTTTAATGATTATTGTTTCTCAGAACTACAGAAAAAGCAGAGAATTTCCTTTCCCACTCTTAGCCCAACAGTGCCACATGGGGGGTTAAGAAATTAAGCTCTAAACTCATAAAGACCTGATTTTGCTTTCAGGCCTTGCCAGCTAGTCACTGGATAACCTCAGGAAGTTACTCAAACTCTTTGAGCCTCAGTTTTAGCATTAGCAAAAAGGACTAGTAATAATATCTGTGTTGTAGAATTTTTGCGACAATTCAATGAGATAATGCATATGCAGTGGTTGATATAATGCATGATTACCCCTAGTTACCACTCAATAAATATTAGCTTTTATCAGTATCATTATTATTATAATATTATAGATTCAGACTTTAATCTTCCAGCAAATAAAGAGAAGAGATAACCATACTTGACTTCTCACTTATCACGCCTACACTTTCTTCTCTTTTTAAGTGTTTTATTTTTCTTCTCAGCACGAATACTTTATTTTTTCATAATAATGACAGTTTGTTTCAGTTATTATTTGACTCCCCCACTGGAATAGAAGACCAAGTGGACAAGTCTGTATTGTTTATCCTGGATCACAGCACAGCCAAGAACATTGCAGATACCAATACGAGTCTGATGAATGAGAGAAACAGGCCCAGCTCATAGTGCATACTAATACATTTTAATTTGATAGATATGAATATAAACAAATATGTGGGTCCAAAGAGTAGTTGGAAACAACTCCATCTGATGTGTCAGTAGCAGTGTTCCGTGTGGGCCATTTCTCATAGAGCAGGGACCACGGTGAGTGGCAGCTGCTTTATTACTGATTGAAAACTGGTTAATGAATTATGACTGCTTAGCATAACAGAGAGGTGAGTAAATTTGAAGAGGGCCAGGTTGATCAGCAGAGTAATTTAAATGTTAGAAAATAGGATTTAGGATGAGAGGCTAAGGGAATTGGGGTTATTCGGCCTGGAAAATAGTATGAGAGGATGTTATACAGCAGGTGAAGCCAGCTGTTCTCCCTTTTTAAAGACTAATCCATGTAATGAAATGCAGGAGGTGATGTGTTAAAGTACATTCACCAAGGGACTGAGGATTTTTTAAACATATATTTATGTTATGACTTTGGGGAGCTCGTACATTTAAATTATACTGGAGAATTATAACTGAAAAAAACACAATGGAAACAGCTATAATTAGGTATTTGGGAATACGTATTTGGTTTTAAAGTAAATCTAATATTAGTCAAAACACAAAATATACAAATAAACCTGAATACCTTAGATGTATGTGCAGCCCTCACTTAAGTTTGTTGTATACTCATTATTTCCAAGATAATTATTTCAATTCAGTAAAATTTTGGTTCAGTTATGACTCGTCACAGGGTTTTTCCCAGGAATATAAACCAATCTAGAACTTTACGGGTAAAAGAAATAAGCAAAATAATTAACATCATAAAGTTTTACATAATCTTGATTCAGTAATGAAAGTACTAGGATTTGATGATTTGGAATAATCGTTTTCATTTTCATCTCACTTTATGTAATTTCCTTTACAAAACATGTCAATTCTATCACATTACGAATGCATTAAAACAGATTACAACTTCAAAATGTATCATTTTATGAATCTCTGAGTAAAGAATTATTCTGCAACTGAAAATATAATCTTCATATGGACAATTCTGAAGCAATGAATGTTTTAGAGTTGAATAGACTTATACTAGAAATATATGTTCTAATTTAACCCAAAGGATGAATGTTTGCCTTAGTCATTTTCTTCATAGAACTTTTTCCCACTGACAATTTAGTCTGCCTGTAGATGAAATCACAGCCTGTTAGAGATTTTCTGAAAACAATTACTCCCATACACCAAGCATGTACTGAATATAAGCACTATATGTGTATTATTTCTGTTTCTCACAACAGTTCTTAAAGTAAGCTCTACTGCGGTGATTTTCTAGATAAAGAAACTTATCTTAGATGACACCACTAGTAGGTGGCACCGTTAGCATTCTGTCTAAAGACGTAGGACTCTAGAACATATGCCTACACTTTCAAATGTGTTTATGAAAAACAAATGACTACACACAAGAGTAACGGTAACCTGGGAAAGTTTAAATATGTTCTATAAACCTGGGACTCAAATTTTAAGCAAAATATTTACAGAGTTGGAATAGCATAGTGGTTAAGACCATGAGCTTTGAAATTAGATGGCTTGGGTTCAAATATTGGCTCCAAATATTTGCCATCTCTCAATTAGCTTCACTATCGACCTCTGTAGGATGGATTTGTTGAGAGTAATTCGCTACTTCTTAAAGCTGTTTTGAGGATGAAGTGAAAATCTGGATGTAAAACACTTATCACAGTGCCACGTATACAGTAGGTGCTCAATAGTTGCTATTGGAGATGCTAAATTACGCATCTTATGCAGACAGAAACCAGTCTTCATTTTTATATAGCAAAACAATGAAATCCAGAGTTTCAAACTAGCCTGTATGCCTTTGACATATTATTTTATATATATATTTTTTTTACGTTGTTCTAGTTTCATCCTATCTTCAGTATTGGAAATGGAAGATAGCAAAATGGTTGCAGAATCCTGCATCTTTTACAAGTGTTTTAATTTGGTATGTTAACTCTCTACTGGGAGGCTGCTGTTTAATAATACATTTTCAGGAAAGCATATCTTTTAAATTTAGGTGTTTACATTTCAAATGCAATCTGGTGAAATTCACTTTTATTGTTATTATTCCACCGCCTTAGGTTTCATACCTTCAGATTCTTTGAAAGAATGCTGTTTTTCCCTTCATAGCTGCCTAAACGGTCTTAGCAGATACATGAGCACCATCTTTTGGCAAAAATGAGTCATGAATTTGGGTTTTTTTCATAATGGCTATCTCTCAACTACTATCTTAATTGTGCTCATTCTAAAATGGACCCAAATGCAGATAAAATTGAAAGAGTTATATTGTCAATTTTTTTAAAAAGTTATTTTGGGGCCAGCCTGGTGGCATAGTGATAAAGTTCACGTGCTCTGCTTCAGTGGCCCAGGGTTCGTGGGTTGGGATCCTGGGCGCAGATGTACACACTGCTCATCAACCACGCTGTGGTGGTGTCCCACATACGAAATAGAGGAAGACTGGCACAGATGTTAGCTCAGTGACAATCTTCCTCAAGTAAAAAGAGGAAGATTGGCAACAGATGTTAGCTCAGGGCCAATCTTCCTCACCCGAAAAAAAAAAGTGACTTTAACCTTGAAGAAATGAATCGAGAAATTTCTTTAATTTCTCCCACAATAACTCTAAAAATAAACAGCAAAGATGTAGTTTAACAATATATTTTGTGGATCCAGGACCCTCTTACCTTTCTGCTCATTATACACACCTATCCAGAAATGCCAGATTCATATAAGAGCACTAACTCTGATTGCTGTGCCATACGTACCTGGATCTTATTGCAGAATCACCTGAGGTCCCTCCAGTGTGCCTAGATGATGCTCCATTAGCTTCTGACGCTCCTCAACCCAGAACAGCCCAGTTCTCAGGCTGGATGGATCCCAGCCCTCTGCCTTTCTCCATGGTACACACCACTGCCAAGCTTTATGTCAGCCATTGTTCTTCTGTGACAGTGTTACTACTACTCTGACCCTGCCTTTGCTCTTACTATACCCCTGACTATTTAATATTTAAAAAATCAATATACAAAAAAAATTCTGGGTTTTTTTTCCCTCTCCAAAGCCCTAATACGTAGTTGTATATATTCTAGTTGTAAGTCCTTCTAGTTCCTCCATGTGGGCCACCGCCACAGCATGGCTACTGACAGACGAGCGGTGTGGTTCTGAGCCCAGGAACTGAACCCAGGCCACCAGAGTGGAGAGCACCGAACTTTAACAACTAGGCCATCAGAGCTGGCTCAAAATTCTGAATTTATATTTATTTGACTTCTAAGAAGACTCCGAGTTGCACAAATACAGTCAGGTCATTGTTTCATGTCTTTGGAGAGGCAATAAAATGAGAAAAAAAAATCCTCTTATTTACGTCATACTCTTATTTATACCCGTGTTTGCCTCTAACGAAGTATACTGAAGACAATTTGTTTACTAAAAACAATTAAGAACTTTATATTTGTTGTTTTTAAATGCTAAAAGATTATAGATACTAAATGTGTGGATCATCATTTCCTGTGTTACAAAATTTTCCCAAACCTTGGAATTTATGTGTTAATTTTTAATGGGAAAGGGAAACATGTCAAATGCTAAATATAGCACTCTCTTTCTCTCTTTTGTTTTATCACGATATGACGAAGACAAAATTTTGAAAATTGATTGGGGAAATAAGAAATAGCTAAACCTATTGTCCCTAAGAGTTTGTACTTAGCATCGTATAATGATATTGATAGAACAGAACAAATTCAAAGCAACAAATTCATACTACTTCAAAAGGGTATATCATAAGTAAAAATAATATTTTGATTAAAGGATGTTTTATATGATCATCTTAACAACTTGTCTTATGTCAAGGTCTCTGGCTCCACTCTAAGATGGAGATTTGTGTGTAGCACGTTTATCGAGAAACATTCTTGGGACTAAAATCTCTGAGCAAATGGGGGAAACAGGACTAGGCAGAGGGAGAGAATGAACTGTGATGCAGCTCAACAGAGGTCTAAGCCATTCCCTTGGGGAGCTCTGGAGCAGTGATGGCTCCTCAGAGATGTCCCAAATTTAGCCAAGGACCAAGCCTTTGTAAGGCTACATTGAGCAGTCATCAGATGTGGACTGCCACCAAGGAAAGAACATAACCTTGTGCAAGAAAGCTCACTTTGACCAAGTGCAGTTCTCAGGATCTATCAGGAGCTGTCCTCCGGCAGCTGGCAAATGAATGGAAGGAGCAACCTCGTTGGTGCACTTCAATGCCCACTGTATCACTATAATAAGACAAGGGAGAATTTCCTGTTGTTTATAGTTTTAGTCCTAACTTTAGCCTTCCTTTCTAACTTGATATATCCAGTCCATCCTTTAAACTCAAACACCACTTAAGGCCGAAATTCTTAGACTTACAGTGAAGCCCGAGATAAGAATGTTAGACTTGCAGACTCTTAGCTCACGGTGACTTGGCAATTACCATGTCTTGAACAGAACAATCACTACATTTTTTAAAGAAAGAATAAATTATTGTGGCACTACTTTCAATGCCAGTCTTTTTAGCATCATGGTTTCCAAACTACGTGCCAAGTCACTCTGGGGCACTACAGCAAACTGATTGGAGAATCACGGGATAATTCTAAATGTCTAAGGAAACACAGCAATTCAGACAGCGTGTGAAATACTACCTCAAGGTAGCTCACGGGTCTAACATTAGGTTTAACAAAGGAATATTCCCTTTGATGATGTATCTTGATAGAGCTGTGGTTTCTGGGTAAAAAGCTACTACTGTGCAAAAAATCAATGTGGCATGAGAAATAAGAGTGGCAAGGTCCAATCCAATCATAAGGTTTGAGAAGGTGTGTAATACCCAAGAGACGCACACCTCTCACTAACAAGTAATTACAGTGAAGAAAGAAATATAAAATGTTTTTCTTTCAAGGTAAGTGTATTACTTTTTTAAATGGCTACTGAGTTGTTAGGACATGAATATGTATTAACACCTGTGGACACTGTGAAAAACTTACTGAGTCGCTAAAAGTGTCACAAACCAAGAAACTTTGGGAACCTCTGTTTTAGCATTCAATCACAGTTGGGAGAAAGGCGTTCCAGGTGGAAGAAGCTGCATGTGAAACTGCCCTGCAGTGAGGGAGTATCTGGCATATTAAATCAGTATGTCCGTCCAGTATGAGCATCCATGTGATGGACTGGCACAAGGTGATATGGCAGGGGTAGAGTGGGCCAGCTCTGAAGCACATTATAGACCTAACTATTACCTTGACATTATTCCCTGAAGGCAACAGCAAAGGTTTTAATCCAGGGGAGGTACATGGTCACACTTGCATTCTAAAAAGATAATTCTGGCATCACTATCAATAATAGCGTAGTACTTTATAAATAGTTGAGACAGTTTAATGACCCAGGAGACACCTAATGAGAAACGAAACCAACACATGTTTATTTAGAGTAAAGAAGTCAGATTTTAGATATATAATTAAGAAAGATTGGCCATCAATTGGATGTGAGATATAAAGAAGAGAGAAATTCAAGAATGACTACCAGACTATTATCTGGGACAACTTGAAATCAGTGTATGCACCAAGATAAGACATGCAGTAGAGGGGCGTACTTTTCACACAAGGATGTTGAGTTTTGCTTTGGCACATGAGGTATTTAAGTAGAGCTGTCTAATAGAGCTACACACATGGATCCTAGGGCTCTGTGGAGGACCAAACAAGTGATAATGTAAGCCGTTAAAGTGGAAGAAGTTGCCCTTCTACTTTAGGAGTACGAAAGGAAGGGAAGGGGAGGGGAGGGGAGAGGAGGGGAGGGGGAGGGGAGGGGAGGGGAGGGAAGAAGATGGACTAACCCCTGAGATTAGGTTCAGCTGAAAAAAAAAATCCAGAATAATGGAAAAAGCATAATGCTGGGATGGCTCCACAGCATCGTCAGGGACTCAAGCACCTAGTTTTCTGCTCTGCTTCCTCAAATCAACTCAAGTTCCAAGATGGTTGTTGGAGCTCCAATAATCTCATCAGGCAGAGAGAGCAGGAGAGCACACCCACTCTCTTTTAACGAGAAAGCTACACCCCACATGACATTTCCTTCATTTACCATTGGCTAGAACTAAGTTAGATGTAAGGTGACCAATTCATCCAGATTTGCCTGGGATTTTCCCAGTCTTATTACTGAAAGTCTCACAGTTCAGAAAACCCCTGAGTCCCAAGCAAACCGAGATAGTTGGACATCCTAGGCACATGATCATGTGCCCCGGCAAGAGAGGCTGGAACAACCAGTTTTTAAGCTGTTTTAAACAGGTTTTGTTACTAATGAGGAAGGGGAAAATGGACATGCAATTAGCATATGGGAATGCAAGAGACATGGGTAAGCAAAAAATAATGTCTTCTGTGATGGTCAGTGATCAAGACTCTGGGCATGTCAACACTTAAGAGATGAATGGAGAAAGAGAAGGGCATTAAGGGGACTGAAAAAGGATCATTTAAAATGGAGGAGAACAACAGCAAGTGAAAGAAATTACAAGAAAAGAGCAAATTTCAAGAGGAAGTTTTCACCACATAATCAAATGCTGTGGACACTGCCTGAAAAGTATCCCCTAGTTGAGTTGTAGCAAAAAAGTAATAAAGCCATGAGGCCGGCCCAGTAGCACAGCGGTTACGTGCACACGTTCTGCTTCGGCAGCCTGGGGTTCGCCGGTTCAGATCCTGGGTGTGGACATGGCACCGCTTGGCACGCCATGCCGTGGTAGGCATCCCACATATAAAGTGGAGGAAGATGGGCACCGATGTTAGCTCAGGGCCAGTCTTCCTCAGCAAAAAGAGGAGAATTGGTGGCAGATGTTAGCTCAGGGCTAATCTTTCTCAAAAAAAAAAAAACGTAATAAAGCCATGAGGTTGGGGTGGGGGGCGCTCTGGGGATCAAAGAAGAGAAAGGTTACAAAAACTGGAAGGAAGCACAGAAGAGGAGGGTATATTGCAACTTTACGAGCATCAACATTGGATCTCATGCCTATCCTGAGAACAGAAGTGCTTCATTTTTTTCCAGCTTTATTGAGATATAATCAACATATAACATTGTATAAGTTTAAGGTGTGCGATGAAATGATCTGATATACGTATATATTGTAAAATGATTACCACTAGTTAACATATCCACCACCTCACATAATTACAATTTTTTGTGTGCATGGTGAGAACTTCTAAGATTTACTCTCTTAGCAACTTTCAAAAATGTACCATGCCGTACATTAGATCTCCAGAACTTATTCATCCTATAACTGGAAGTTTGGACCCTTTGACCACCTTCACCCAATGAGATATCACCTCACACCTGTTAGAATGGCTATTATCAAAAAGACAAGAAGAGCCAGCCCTCATGGCCTAGCAGTTAAGGTTCCCCACTCTCGTCTCAGCGGCCCAGGTTCACTTCCCGGTCAGGGAACCACAACACCCATCTGTCAGTTGCCATGCTGTGGCACCACCTCGCATAGAAGAATTAGAAGGACTTAGAACTAAGATACACAACCATGCTTAGGGGGCTCTGGGGAGAAGAAAAAAGAGAGGAGATATTGGCAACAAATGTTAGCTCAGGGTGAATCCTTCCTTGCAAAAAGAAAAAAAAAAAAGACGTGAAATAACAAGTGTTGGTGAGGGTACAGAGAAAAGGGAACCCTTGGGCACGGTTGGTGGGAATGTAAACTGGTGCAGCCACTATGGAAAACAGTATGGAGGGTCCTCAAAACATTAAACATAGAACTAACATATGATCCAGCAATCCCACTTCTGGGTATTTATCCAAAAGAATTGAAATCAGGATCCCAAGGAGATATTGGCACCCCCCAGTTCATTGCAGTGTAATTCACAATAGCGAAGACATGGCAACCACCCAGGTGTGCTTCATAGTTATGCAACAGTAGTGTTTTAATACTCTCTGAGAACACACATTTACTTTGCCTTGGAAACCCTATTTCCTCTAACAGGGAGCTTCATATAATTTAGGCGCTCTGTCTTGGCTGTGTTTTTCGTCCTGGCAACTCCACAAAGTATTTCCTCTGTGCTTGCGGTAGGCACTGCCCACTGTCAATATCTATTCAGTGAAAAAGAAAGGTTCAAGGGCTTAATTCTCAAGCTCTCCTGTCTATGACCAGACAATTCTTGACAGGCTGTAAAGAGGCATAGGTTATGGATTTTGATGGCAAGTGAGACATAACTTCATTGTAAAAAACAAGACCCCAACCTCCTACTTATTTCAGCTTGCTCCCTTAATTACTTCACCACGCTATGTTCATCTTAGTAGGATTTTAACTTCATTGACCCATCACTGTGCTTTCTCCTTTGGTACCATGTACCACTGCCTCACTTCTTTTCCTCTTCAGCTTAGATTTCGTGGCCCATCACACCACCCACACTTTTTTTCAGTCTCCTTATTTCCCCATATTTTCTTTCTCCTGGAAAACCTGAACCTTGATAAATCCAGCTGCCAGCTTGTCCATCTCATCAGAACAGCACTTGAGCACTGCCAAGGAAACTCACTCTAAACTCCTTGTTGACTCTGTCACCTGTCCCTCACAGAAAACTACTCTATTTTCGAAAATCAGACCACTTTCTTCTGTCACCTGCATTTCAAACTCAGCAGACAATCACACCTTCCACCTCCCAGATCAAAGAGAAGCCATCAAATAGGAACGACTTCAACCCCAGCACAGCCACAAAATCCTCTGTTGTAATGGACGAGGGGGCTCCCCATGTCCCCAGGTGTGAACTGAACTCTGTCTTCTTTCCCCTTCTTTCTTATAAGATTGTCAACTGTCCTTCCCTCTACCCCTGGTTATTTTTTCCTTTTTTCTTAGGCACCTTCCCACACATAAGCAGGCAAAAATCTCTCAGAATTAAACAAAAAAATCCTTTCCTGGTTCCTTTGTTCCTATGCTCTCTATACAATCATATATCTCTAATAAGTTGTTTATGCTCACTACTTCATTTATAACCCTCCCAATCATTTTGCAATTTACCCCAATCTGGATTTTGCCCCCATCACCCCATTGAAATGACTTTCAGTGAGATCATCAGTGGCCACCATGTCACTGTAGCCAACAAACACGTTTTACACGCCTTTTGCTTGGACTGTGAATCAGGACATGGCAGGGCTTCAAAGTCAGAGTTGCTGAGTTCACATCATGGCTCCATCATCTGCTGGCTGCGTGATTCTGGGCGAGTTCATTAGTATCGACCTTTATCTGTAAAATGGAGACAATAAGGGAACTTACCTGATAGACTTGTTTTGACAAGTAAATGAGAGAAATGATACTTAGTACAGTGTACAGCACAAAATATACATTGAATAAATACTAGTTTGGGTTGTAATTATTTTTCTCTCTCCTCTTGACAGGAAACAATTTTCCAGGGATTTCTCACATTTGTGCATATCTCGAGAGCAGAGGTGTTGCTTGCCTTTTGTTCTGGAATACCTTTCAAAGATTTTTGTACATGGTATCTTCTTGGAAGAGAGAGATTTCCTCTAGACAGAGGGTATATTATTTGTTGCCCAGTATAATGGAGGTAATGTCTCCATCAGGGGAAGGGTTGGGCAATCTTGCTTACAGCCCAGGTTAAAAGATTGGGGTTTCCTAAGCTCTGAGGTCCACAGCTCTGATGCTAACTCTGTGTGTGCAGCATCCACCTCGGCCACTCTTCCCTGCCCCTGTGGGCCTCGCGGGACAAGAACTGATGCAAAATGAAGTTCCTGGTACCTGGTCAGCCACAAACAATAAAGCCCCTTGGCTGTAACTCAAGAGTCTCATGTCTTCTGTCAGTATCCTTGAAACGGTGGCAAAGAGAGCAAAATCTCAGACCCTTCACAATTCTTCACACTCCTTGACACATCTCAGCTTTGAAAATGAGAACATCTTCTTCCTAAAACTCTCTGTTCAGCCTCCATTCTGCTCCACTCTTGGCTTCTCCCCTTACCTCTTCTTACTCTGCTTTGTTTCTTAGTCCTAAATTAATCATGCCTGCATGTTGACATTCCTCAGAGTTCTGTCTCTCTTTACTCCTCCACCTTAATTCTTCCACGCTTGTCTGAAACACTCTTCTCTCCCTCCATGGCTTCAGTTAACATCGCTATGATGACGACTCTAAATCTACATCCATAGCCCAGATCTTTCTCCCAACCACCAAAATATATATCTGATTAGTTGCTAGACACCCCCACTTGGATCTCATTGATGCTTAAAACCCAACATAATGAAAATTGAACTCATCACCGTCTCTTGAGAATGTGCTCCTGCTTTAGTTTCAGTCATAGAGTTATCTCCCCCACTGTTTCCTGGGTTACAGTATGGGTGCCGTCCCTTTCACTCACCCCTACTGTCAATCACCAAGCCCCTTATGCTTCCTAAGTGGGGCTTGAATAGAATCATTTTTCACTATCTCCATTGACATCACCATAAACCAAACCACTATTTAGATTCATTATCAGAGCAGATAGTTGCACATTTAAAAAGTTGTTTAATGATAAGGAATGAACATATGCAGCCATCATCAAGTTTTTGCTTTACTGGATAAGACAACATAAAATAGATCGTCCAATTAAATACTGGATACCTGGCAAGCCCAGGAAGAAACAAGATGGTCAATGACCCGGAGAAAGAGAGAGCTTCACAGAGGAGCACACCCAATGGCCAATAGGCACTTTCTCATATGCCATGGCCTATAACATAGGCCAAAAAAGGTCATGATCTGCATGGTTTGCCCCCGTCTACCTCTCATATCTCATTTCCTACCACTGTCCACCTCAACTGTGACATTTCTTTCCATTTTTGCAATAAATCTAAACCCATTCCTGCCCTAAGCCCTACCAATGTGTTTCTCTCATTCTTGGGTATCTGCTGCCCCACATTTTCTTGGGATTGACTTCTCATCATTAAGAGGCAGCTCCTGATTACCCAAATAATTAGATTCCTTCCCCGGTCTCTCTGTCACATCACACTCTAATTTCTTCATAGCACTTCAGCTATTTAATATCAGCCCCTGTGTACCCTTGTGTTTTTCTTTATTGAGTGTCTTCCACCACAGCATCTAAACCCCATTTGTACAAAGATATTGTCTGTCCTGTTCACCACTATATCTCAGGGCCAAAAAGCATGCCTGGCATGTAACACATGTTCAATATTTGATGGTTACAGGAATGAACCAATGAATGGATACATACATCATACTAACCACTGACTTCATGAGCTAAGACATATGATTATCTTTAGATATTTATCGTTAGGAAGATATCCTCAGAATGTTCTCTTACTCCATTCTATCCACCTATGCCCCTCATGGTCCAGCTATATTTTTGTACCTACATAGTGACTTTCTTGACTAATTCCTCCATCACTTATTTTTGTATTTTCTGAATTCATACAGCCTTAGAGCTTCATCATATATTTTATCATTTCATTTTATGTTTTTAACTACTCAAAATAAAAAGTTCAATTACTTGCTTCAGCATGAGACTTAAAAGCTCCTTGAAAGCAATCTTTTTTATATCTGCTACTGCACATAGCATTTTATGGAATGATGTTCATTGATTTACAGATTGGTTGATGATGAATTTAACGTAATAGATTAAAAGTGGAAACATGGCAACAATGATTTATAAATTAAGAAAATTAGTGATAACAGATAGGAGTTGATAGCTCCCTAACTATTTGGGACACATCACTGGATTCTTTTATAGGGATTACCCTCATTTGAATGGTTCTAAAGGTTATTTTTCAGTTCATTTTTCTTCTATCTTTTTCCCTCCATCTTCTCACTAAAAACAAACGGGACTTGATATGCTGGTGATTGTTAGTATCTGACTGTCTTTGAATCACCTTAGTTTGATCTGTTTTCAAACTGTGAGTTGCTCTGTCTAAACCATAAGAGAAAGATTGTGGTGCTTGGCATTCTCTCCTCTTCTTAAGCTATCCAAACCTATCAACCCTTTAAGACTTGCTTGAATTCTTACTTCCCCTAAAGTCTTCTCCAGTTGATCTAGCCCAGACTGATCCCTCAGCACTTCCAGTGTATCCCTCTTAGTCCCTGTCATATTGATAAGCAAGTGTTTTCTGTAAGTACTCACTGAATAAGAGATTTTTTTTAGTCACCAAGGCAATTTACTATTTAAAGAGTAAGAAAATAATATACTCTGAATCTATTAGAAGACCAGTATGTTTCAAGCATTTAAAAGAGAAAAAATACAGACTCCATAGGTAACAGAGGAATGTGAAGGATGGCAGATGCATGTAACCTGAAGCAAAATAAAAGAATACCGAGTACAAAAAGAAGATCAGACAGACCATCACTTTAAAAAATGAATACAAAAAAAGAGTATTTACTATGGCTTTAAAAGGAAAAGTGGATCATTTATCAGAAGAAAAGATGGTTTAGCTTGGCTGCAACAACATGTAAAGGATTACAGAAGACATAATGCTCCTCGGACACAAAGGTGACAAGAGACACTGAATAAAAGAAAATTGAGATGTGAAATACAAGAGAGGGTTCACAATACAGAGCCGAAGTAAGTGAAAAAGGAGATAAAACCAAGAAAGCAAAGACGAAAACAAATCATTTATTGAAGGGTGAGCTAGAAAATTGGGACAATTGTATAAAGAAGAAAAAAAATCCCTCTGTCTCAAGAATGTAAAGAATAAAGGCAGATCTACCTGAAAAGAGACAAAAATTAACTGTCTTCAATCTGGTGAACTACCCGGGACAAAGGAACAAGAATGTTACTGACACATACAGGGTGGAGATTGAGAGGAAGTGAAGTGGCTGACATATGGAAAGGACATTAACGATAACCTTAGAGTATATTAAAAGACTTAAACAGAAATAGGTGAGACAGAAAGGGAATAAATCATCTACAGAGAAAAACAGACCACTCGTACTGCCCCAAACGAGAAAGCTTAGTTACTATGAAGGACACATCAAAGAAAACCTAATGCGCATGGAGTTAGAAGAGCTCACAGGACATGTAATGTGGACAAGGCAGGATTTGAACTGCACAGGAGTCGCTGAGAGGGAGCACAATGCATTGGACCCAATGACAGTGAAGGTCACGCACAGGCATAGCAGAGAAAAGAAAAGGTGGCTGAGGTAATAACTAAAACAAAACGAAATCTGAGATTTACAAGAAGCCAAAATAATGGTTCAGGGTTACAAGGGCGATGGGAAAGTGATACAGCTGGTGCAAAATGAATTGAAGAAAAATCATCTTGTGACATCTGAGAGGGAAAGGAAGAGATCTAAGTTGAAATAACAAAGTCACACAGAACACGAAAGTCTTCACTAGATTATCTGGTAGAAGGTGAAGATATGTTCAAACTCAGATGGACAATGGCCTCTGTAACTTAAGGATGGGAAGGCAAAGGCTGGAGCAGGAGGCCCAGGAAAGGAGGCTTTCCTACACAAATGCCGAAAGCATAACGCGCCTGCATCTTGGATGGGAAAAATAAACCCAGCCAGGAATCAAATGAAGAAAGGTGAATTAAATTAAATAACGAAAATAAACAAATTAAGGAAGGGAAAAAAATAGTGAAGCTGTGTAAACCAGAAAAAGTCTTTTGTGCATGTAAATATTCTACAAAATAAACTTCAAACCTGCAAATAATAATAGATTATAGGAAAAATTCACTTAGGATCATTTGGGAAAAAACAAAAGTTTCCCTCCCTCACATCACATACCAAGTGACTGCCAAATGTGGCAAATACTTAAATATAAAAAATAAAACGCAATTAAAAGACAATGTATTGAATGTTTATCTGGTCTCAGGTATAGAATGATCTTTCTGAGCACATACGTAAAAGTAAATCCATAACTGAGTAAATAAAGTGTTAGTGTTAGCTTGTCAAAAATCACCATGAAGAGGCACCATGGTTAAGTTCACATGTTCTGCTTTGGTGGCCTGGGGTTTGCTGGTTCAGATCCTTGGTACAGACCTACACACCACTTGTTAAACCATGCTGCGGCAGGTGTCCCACATATAAAGTAGAGGAAGATGGGCATGGATGTTAGCTCAGGGCCAGTCTTCCTCAGCAAAAAATGGAGGATTGGTGGCAGATATTAGCTCAGGGCTAATCTTCCTTAAAAAAAACCACTATGAAGCAATATAAAAGGTAAATTTATAACAAACTAGGCAAACTATTTACAAGCTATGCAACAAAGAGTTACCAATTTTAATACAGAGGGGTCTCTCCCAAATTAACAAGAAAAAAATACCCTAATCAATGAGAACAAGCAGTTCACAAAAAAAGTACAAAGAGCCTAGAACTCTTTTAAAAAGTTTAATTCCACCATTATTTCAGTTAATATGAAGTTACAAAATAATATGATAGCTTGTTATGCCTATCAATTTAGAAAAGCGAAAAAGCAAAAGCAAAAATAAAAACAAAGTAAAACTCTGTATTATCAAGACCTTATGTAAAAGGGCACTCACATATATCCCTAGGTCACATGTGAATGGATGCTATCTGGAAGACAATATGGCAACACATATCACAGCCTAGCAATTCAGTTCAATTCAATTCAAGATAGGAATTTATCCAGAGTAAAAAATCAGGAATGTGAAACACAAAATTACTTCAGTGATGCTAATTGCAGAATTGTAAGAGAAAAACACTGGAAATTAATATTTATTAATCTAATTTCATCCAAAAAAATCACTCAATATATAATAAAATATTGTCCAGATGTTAAAAATGATGTAAATATATAATGACATGTAATACAGTTCACAAGATGCTACATGGATGAAAATCAAACAGTGGTCATCCTGAGCAGTTGGTTATAAGTAGTTTTTATTTTCTTTTTCTTATTTATATATTTTTTAATTATTTAATCCAATAAATAACCACTATTTTAGTAATATGAGAAACAATGTGAAATGTTATAGTAGAAGACACTTTAACGCCATGGAAAAAATGAGTTAGAAGACAGGATGTATATTACACATTTATGAAGTGAAACAGACTATATACACACACACACATCCCCCTAGTTAAATCTAGGAAATTATTTTGTATTCCAGGCTATGTTAATGGGTGATTTTTCCAAATTGTTCACAAGAAATATAAATCAATTCTGTATTTGATTTGAGAAAAGTTATTGAAAAGAAGCCCTTTTTTTGGTTCAGGTAGAACAATTATTAAACTGATGTTTGCAGAGAAGTAAGGCCCACGAGCTGTAAAAGCTGCCTTTGTGTATAAGGGTGTGGAAAAAGAAAGGTAACGCAGAGAAAGGAAAAATGATGAAGAAACAAGTTAGTTTAATTTGACTCTCAAGAGAAACAA
Organism: Equus asinus; assembly: GCF_041296235.1. Classification (NCBI taxonomy): domain Eukaryota; kingdom Metazoa; phylum Chordata; class Mammalia; order Perissodactyla; family Equidae; genus Equus; species Equus asinus. The sequence continues at coordinate 13,374,677 of NC_091819.1, forward strand.
TGTCCTGGGGAACATTTCAAGAAAAGTGAACACCCAGAAAATGACACAAGAGATCAGAGTTGATTTTCCCGGGTGAACAGTGATAAAGACTCTTCCCCTAAAATGTAGAGGACAGGAGTCCACGCTGAGCTGGGCCTAATGATGACACAGCAAGAGCTCCAGTAGCAGGGGGTGGAGGGGAGAAGAATTTTAAAGTTGAATAAAAGATCACATTCTGTGAACATTTTTAAAATATATTATTGAGCACTTAGTCTAAGAAAATCATGGCTTTAAGTGTTGTGGTGGGTACGAGAGAGAGACAAAGAGAGAGAGAAAGATCAGCCCTGGGACCTATCAATCTAACTGGACAAAACAAGAAATATTAAGAAATATAAATATATGAACATATGTTTTAGACAGTATTGGGTTAATGTCAAGTAAATACTATCGACCACGAAGGATAAAGTAGCTCAGCGCAGGGCGAAAGACTGAAGGGCTGGGGTGATCCAGAAAGTTTCCACAGAGAAAGTGGGATTCTGAATATCCTCTGGATGGTAGAAAATGGGAAAGACAATGTAACAATGTACCAGGGGTGACTTGAAGATCACATCACTATTTCATTTCCATGGAGGAAAAAACAGCATCTAAAGCAAACGCACATGAGAAAAATGACACACAACTACAGGCCCATGCACTCTGCCTTCATATACGTGGAGCAAAGAAGAAAGCACTATTTCTTCATGTATCAAGCAATGCTGGCGACATGGAATCCTTTCCAGCTCTGTAAATCTAGGATTCTACAACCACCTTGTACTCCATAAGAGAGCTAACAAAAAACAATTGAGGATGCACATGAGGTTAGGTGTATGCAATCTGTAGAGTTCCTGAGGTGAAGGGGGTGCCAAAGAGAAGCAATGACAAAGTTAAGGCAGTGCGCAAGCCTATGGTGCCTCCAAAAGTCTCAGAGGTGACTCTCCCTAGAAGAGTGAGCAGAAAAGTACGCCTCTTTGCAGAAGCCAACGTTTTTAAAAAATGGAGAAAAGGGGGGCCAGCACAGTGGCTCAGCAGTTAAGTGCACACATTCCGCTTCTCGGTGGCCCAGGGTTCGCTGGTTCAGATCCCGGGTGCGGACATGGCACTGCTTGGCAAAAGCCATGCTATGGTAGGCATCCCACGTATAAAGTAGAGGAAGATGGGCACAGATGTTAGTTCAGGGCCAGTCTTCCTCAGCAAAAAGAGGAGGATTGGAAGCAGTTAGCTCAGGGCTAATCTTCCTCAAAAAAAAAAAAAAATGGAGAAAAGGGACCTGCAGTTCACAAGGAGAGAATGTGATTTATGTCATGCATCCAAAGCACTAAAGGAGCCAAGAAAGAAAGAAAGGAAACAGCTGGAAATCAGATAATGGTCCTGAGGTATATAAAGAGAAAAGGTCCATTCCTGAAGCAAACATTTATTGAGTGTCCATGTTCTCATGTGACCCAAGAATGAACAAGAAATGCAAGGTCCTTAGAAAAATTGATATCCTGGGGTTAGCATTGTTAGGAAGGAATGGCTGATAAATGAGGATAAGATATCATGTTTGCTGGGATAAATTGTGAAAGAAGAAACAGGAATATCATGGGAGGAAAAGAAGAGAGAAAGGAAGGAGGGAGGAAGGGGGAAAGAGAGGCAGGCACAGTCCACTAGGGAAAAATCAGCAGCTCTTGGAAACAGGAAAAAGTCAGTAATGTTTCTGGGGCCCATGAGAAATAAAGTTTGCATTTAGCACAAGGCCTCCCAACATGGAACTTCTGAAATGTAAAATGCCTTACAGGCCCTGCTCTGTCTGCACCCCATCATCTCTACAACCTTACCTCCCAACCCTCTCCTCCTCACTAACGACACTCCAGTTCCACAGACCTCCTCCCACTTTCCCACACACATCGGTCCCTACTCCCAGGATAGGGCATTTGAATGCCTGTCCCCATCACTTGGAACATTCTGCATTCAGATATCACATGGCTCACTTCCTCACCCCTCAACTGATACCTTCCTCGGGCACCTGTCAAAATTGTAACATCCTATCCCCCCGACACACGCACACCAGTACCCACATACACATTTCTCATCACTATTGCTTGTTGCATCTTTTTTCCCCACAAGCACTTAGGGCTCTCAATACTGCAAACTGCATTTTGCTTATTAATTCAGTGATTTTTCTGTCTCCCTATCTAAGATGTAAGATTTAGGAAGGGTGGAATTTTTGTTCACTTCTGTATTATCAGGCCTAGAAGATTTCCTGGCACACGCATGCTCTATAAATATGTGTAAAATGAATGAATATTAAAAATATGAACAATGTACTAGTTTAGTCTTCAAATAGAAAGAGACGGATCCTGTGCCCTAAAGAACAAAGGACAATTAAACAATGGACAGAAAGAAGATAATTTAGTTGTTTAGTTGTTTGTTTTAGCTGGCTGAAAACCGAATAAATAGAGAAAAGCTGATGTGGGACCAAGGTTCCATAAAGACTTCATTTTTAAGAAGACAAACAATTCCCCATACAGCACTAAAGGGGATGACGACAAGAGTTTAGAGATATTTTCTGCATCAGGGGAGAAAAGTTGCAATGTTCCCAGGTAGAATCATTACGAACTGAAGCACATGGGAAAAGACCTGACTGGGAGACAGAAAAGTTGATGAACACAGTTGCTATTTTACAGTTCTTACGGAGACACTGATGCGTAAGGCACACCAAAGAGGATGAAAAATGTGCGTTTTGGTTATCTAAGGAAACATTCTAAGCAAGACTCTGAGAAGACCAATTAAATATGCTGAACATGGGGAATGTCTACGCCACTACAGAATTGCTATACTACAGTGATGGGTAAGCAAGAAGGAAACTGAAGAGCCAGGTCATCACGGACAGAGAGAGAAGGCAGCCAAACCCTACTAAATAGAGGCCCTTTGAGAAAAAGTTAGATCAATGAGCTTATGATGGGGAATAGCATATAATTTATGTAAATTATAGACATACAGAGCTCTGTTTTGTACAATCTGATAGACACAAAAACAATTGTATAGGAAATTTCCCCATTTCTCCAAAAGCTTGTGGATGAGATCACACTGTACACAACAGAGAGCAGATGAACTCTGTCTTCTTCACATTTTGATGGGCATAGGACTTGGCACCAGGCCTTGCTCTTAGCAAACTCTGAACAAGTGTATACTTAATGCAATAATGAATGTAAATGAAAAGGCGAATAATGACCCCAGAATCTGTTTCACAAGAAAGGCTCAACATGATATATTCCTGTTGGGGTGGTGGAGATTATGAGAAAAATCCACACGGTATGCACTAGAATACAGCGAACTGGGAGAAACAGAAACATCTCTTGCTCTCCTAAAGCAAGAAATATTGATAGATGCTTGCAGTGAGAAAAAATAACACAGTTGGGCAGCATACGAGGTAAAAAGGTGTGCCAGGGGCACATAGAACAGCAGTGATTGGAGAACAGAAGGTGAAGGCATTATACGTCTGTGCTGGGAAGGAGAAGAACGTATGCACCTGTGGCACATTGGGAAAAAATACAACAGACTTGGGCACAAAGGCAGAAAGATGACTCACAAGGGATGGCTTATAAAGAGTCTGCATTTCCCTGGAAGGAAATACAAGGCATCTGGATCACATTGGGAACAGATGACACATATGGGGGAAAGGTGCATCTGGAGTCCACAGAGCTGGATGTGGTGGGGGAGGGGGAGAGTGAGGGATGAGGTGGACGACCTGATGCAATTGATAAGTGCTATGGGCAAGAATGGTGCCCAGGGGAACACGGAAGGAAAAGTCAATATTCTTGAGTCTCACTAGGGGAAAGTGAGGTACTTTGTGCTCATTGACAGATGGAAACACTGTTAGGGAAGCATTGTTACAAATGAAGCCTTAGGGAATATGTCAAGAATGGAAATAATAATTATAAAGCAAAGGGAAGCCGGTACACACTGTGTACTGGTAATGGGTGTGTAATAGGGGCTCCGCTGGAGCTGGGTGTTTGGAGCACATAGAAGGAAAGGTGAGAAAGATAACTGTGGAGAATACGGCTGAAAAAAAAAAAAAAGTTCTATCAAGGAGAAAAGAAGAAAATCTGAAAATAAAATTCCAGAATGCCCTGAAAGAAGGCGTAAAACATCTGCAGAACCTGGGCGATAACTAAAAGTACTTCCAGTGTCTAGGTAGCAAAAACAAGACCCATGGGATTTACTGAGGGGGGGAGAAAAAGAAAAACATGAGCTATGGGTGTGAACAGATGGTGCATCCCAACTAAATATGAATATTATTTGGCTCTTCAAAGACAGTAACCCAGATTCTACTTTTTTTTTTAAAGATTATATTTAAGGATTTTGAATGGAGAAAAATATAAAATTATAGTCAGTGCATTCACGCATGGGTTTCACCAGGGAACTAGATTTATGGACTATGCCTGGGATGAGTTAGCACTTACCCTCACAACGCCCCAGGCATCTGGGAAACTCAGACGCCATCACTTACCTAGAATGTTAATAAAATGGCTTGGCATAAAATAACATTGTTTCAACTTTGAGGATATGAATAGAACAGATCATGCTCCCCACAGGTCACCGAAATTTTGATTCTGTGGGTCAGTCCTTGCATAAGGAGACTGTACATGTTAGCAGTGACTTCAGGAGTGACAGCATGAGGTGAATTGCAGCTACCGCACTTCCAGGATCCACCGCTCGCAGCTGCCCTGGGATTGTTCCTGGCTATCTCTGTGGAACGTGAGCCTGTGCTTCTTATGTAGAAAATATTCTGTTGAATCGAACTAAAAAAGGATCTTTTTCAAATACCATGTCTTCTCAGACAAGGGAAACAAAAGAGAAAATAAACAAGTGGGACTTTATCAGACTAAAGAGCTTCTGCAAGCAAAAGAAACTAGGATCAAAACAAAGACACAACCCAGCAACTGGGAGAAAATATTTGCAAATCATATATCTGACAAGGGGTTACTCTCCATAATATATAAGGAACTCACACAACTGAACAATAAAAAAACAAACAGCCCGATCAAAAAACTAGGCAGAGGATATGAACAGACATTTTTCCAAAGAAGATATACAGATGGCCAATAAAAACATAAAAAGATGTTCGATATCACTAATCGTCAGGGAAACGCAAATCAAAACTACACTAAGATACCACCTTACACCTGTTAAAATGGCTATAATCACTAGGACTAAAAATAACAAATGTTGGAGAGGGTGTGGAGAGAAGGGAACCCTCATACACTACCAGTGGGAATGCAAACTGGTGCAGTCACTATGGAAAACAGTATGGAGATTACTCAAAAAACTAAAAATAGTACTACCATATGACCCAGCCATCCCACTACTGGGTATCTACCCAAACAATTTGAAATCAACAACCCAAAGTAACATATGCACTCCTATGTTCATTGCAGCACTATTCACAATAGCCAAGACATGGAAACAATCCAAGTGCCCATCAGCTGATGATTGGATAAAGAAGATGTGGTAAATGTATACAATGGAATACTACTCAGCCATAAAAAGACAAATTCATCCTATTTGCAATAACATGGAAGGACCTGGAGGGAATTATGCTAAGCAAAATAAGCCAGACTGAGAAAGACAAACACCAGATGATTTCATTCATGTGGAATATAAACAAATTCATGGACAAAGAAAATAGTTCAGTGGTTACCAGGGGAAGGGGAGTTGGGGTGGGGGGGCACTGGGGGTAAAGGGAGTACTTATGTGGTGACAGTCAAGAAATAAAGTACAACTGAAATTTCACATTGATGTAAACTATTATGAAGTCAATAAAAAAAAAAAGAAAGAAAGAAAATACTCTGTTGAGCTACAAAACAGAAATTGAATGGCCTGAGGAGACAGGAAGTTGAAGAGGTCAGGCTTTCTGATAGAATAGAACTCCGTATTTACAGTACAAAGAACAAATAAGGCTGACACAAAGGACTGCACTAGTCTTTCTGCAAGGTTAGCTGCTTTGATTGGCAGCTCATTCCCAGAGCCAGGAGTCTGCTCATTGTCCAAAACTATCTTATCGTGTGTGGGACCACGACCAAGTAGGAACAAGCCTCTTCCTTCCCATCACCACTGCCATTGCTATTGTTCTGCCCCTCCACCTTTCTCTCCTAGACGATAGCTTCATAATTCACCCTACTGACTTCTGTGTTGCTACCCTCAAATGCTTCCTTTGCAGTGACCAAATCTTATCCTATCTGACTAAATTATTCCCCTGCCTATTTGCCTTTCACAGTTTCTTCTCACATAGAGAACAAAGTCTACACTCTTACCCAGAACAACAGGCGAGACGCTCCATGACATCCAGCCATCTGCCTTTCCATCCTCATCTCTCACAGGCACCCACATCTACCTATCCAGTTAATGCTCCAGCAGTGTTGAATTACACGTAAGCCAGCGCAGATCTTGCTGCCCCATACCTCAAGACTTTGCTCATGCCATTCCCTCTGTCAGGAATCTCTTCCTTCCTTGTCTATGTGACGACCTACTCTCTGCTTTAACAGTGCTTCTTGGGGTCACCTGCCCCTGTGAAGCATTCCCTAATATGTTCAGTGTCAATAATTCTCTCCTCTGTCCACTTATATACAGCATATCACACTGGAATTTAATTATTGGTTTAAGTATATGCCTTCCTTTCTGGATTGTGATTTTCTTGAGAGCAAAGACTTTTTCCTATTTATCTTTATAATCTCAACATTTTGTAAAATGCTATGTATAGTCAGTTTACAATATTTGTTTTTGTGTCTATACAGCACAGATTAATTGGATAAAAATAATCTGGGAGAAATGGGGATACACTAAAAACACAATGGAAGAAAATAATATAGAGAGCAGACATTAAAAGAAAAATTCAATTATAGAAGTTAATGTGTCCTGAGATTTAAAAAAAAATAATCAAGATGCAATAATTATCTATTAAATCTGAGTATTGAGTCAAACTGGTAACTCATTTATGTTTTCACAGGCAAAAGATATCTAAAAATTATGCCAAAATTCATGAAGACTGTTTGTAAGGAAATGATAGCCATATAGATTCGTCTTCAGTAAAATGTAATATCTCTGTGTTATGGAAAAAGAAACAGTGATATAGTGCCAAGATAACAGAGAATAGAAAAATGATGACTGACTGTCTGAATGGGAGAATATAACGCATTCTGCCTGATGTGCCAAATAAAAAGGAAGTTTTATAAGGCAGCAGAAGACATGAAATGCTTAGAAACTCTTAACCACACAAGGGTAAGGACAATAGCCTCAAGTTGTAAGGAAGAGTCTCAAACCACAGATGCAATGTGAAATATGAAATTGAAGAATAATAGAAGGGATGATAAATTTTATTTAGCCTGAGGAGAGAAATGGCGATTCATCTGCTGAAGGAGGGGAAGAGCCTATATAACTTGGGACAAGAAGAAGAAAAAGTGATGGTTTCATACACTGAGAACAGAAAAGAATTCTCTGAACTTGAGTAGATTGAGTAGAGAAGCCTATGGTGAAGGACAAAGAGAAGAATTCGCCTGAGGGGCCATAACACTAAGTGATACTATAGAATTGCCCCATGGAGGGAAGGTTGCTGTTTCTAGGAGCAAGGAAGGATGGCCAGGAAGAAAGAACTGGCTGCCTACAACGAAAGAAGAGACACTACACCAGGGAACAAATCGTACACAAGTTCTGGCTGTTATTCAAAAAACAAGAACACAGGGCATTGGTAAAGATGTTTGAAAGAAGGCAAGGTATATAGTATATCGAGCAAAGAAAATACTAGATATATAAAAGGAAACACTTTGATCTTTTGACACTATGTGAGAAATCCAATGACAAAGGCAGGAGAAAGTCTGATTCATCAGACATATAAAAAAAAGAAAGAAAATATCACTCTTCTAGGCCATCCACTGGGAAGGAGGAAAAATGAACTTTTTAGGCTCAAGAAACTCAATGCTTTTCTGAGAAAAGGAGTAAAACTTTGAAAATGGAGTTTTGAGAGCATGTAGGGAAGAGGTAAATATAAGTAAATTAAGTAATAAAAGTATAAAGGGAAGTTTACTGTGAAATTTAATAGAGTAAAATAGGAAACAAGGGTAGAGAAAGAGACTATAGAGTCTTATCTAAAAGCAAGAATTCTCAAAATCAGGTTTCTTTAGTAAAGATGAGGAATGAGAGACAATGACAATGGGCAAAGGCATGGCAGCCAGAGAAAAAGAAAGAAAGAGGGAGCCAATTGTCCTTCATCTTTCTTGTGAGTACTAACTGGGAGACAAGGAAGGTTGTCATATTTAGATGGAGATCAAAGAAGATTAATGTTTTGGATAGGAAACTCCATTTTCTTTTAATTGGAGAGTGTTCTGTGGACAAAATGACTTTAGGGTATTCTATTATTTAGGATTGATCATAAAAGCCATGAAGTCTCCTACAGTTTTTACTTAGGGCAGGGAAAAATTTCCTGCTGAATAGAATTTAAAGGCAAGTTAGAGACCAAAATGATTTTAATTATATCCCCAAAGTTGGCTATTATATATATATATACATATTTAAATATATTTGTCATTGGTGAGTATTCATGGATATGTATTTATATTATCAAATGCATATGTCCACCTTCTCTATAAAAAGTGAACACTAAGTGCCATAGAAAACAAAACTAAGCCCAAGATACTGTGCGTAACTTTTAGATATTTATGATTGAATTGAGTAGTCAAAGTAAACACGAAAAAATGGAATGCTAACAAAGGAATTAAATAACTTGTATAGGGGCCAGCCCAGTGGCACAGCAGTTAAGTTCGCACACTCAGCTGTGGCAGCCCAGGGTTTGCTGGTTCGGATCCTGGGTGTGGACCTACACACCGTGTATCAAGCCATGCTGTGGCAGGCGTCCCACATATAAAGTAGAGGAAGATGGGCACGGATGTCAGCTCAGGGCCAGTCTTCCTCAGCAAAAAGAGGAGGATTGGCAGTAGATATTACTGAGTTCAGGGCTAATCTTCCTCAAAAATAAATAAATAAATAAAAATAACTTGCATAATAAAGCAATGCAAGAAATGCCACATTCCTGTGATTATTATTATCAAATAATTCAAAAGAAGAGTGGGAGAGAAGGATTTAGAGCAAAATTTCTACAGTAGACTGAAAAGGTTTTACAAGGAGGAAAGCCCAGTTAGCTAAACCCGGAAGGAAAGTAGTATTTAATCGTGCGGAAAAGGAAAAGCAGCAAGGATTATGGATTCTGAGTACAGAAACACTAAAAATAAAGCACACACAGAGAAAAGGCTCTACTGTGGGCAATATTAACAGAAAAGGAAGACAAATAACTTAAATAAGTACTGCCTCACTGCCTGCTATTGTGGAAAATCCAACATGGACTGTCATGGCGTAAGGCCTAAAATTAAGGGTCAACATTCTGTGCTGCTTTGATATCTGGTAAATTGCAAGGGCTTCAAATGGCCTCACTGAAAGTTCCCCTCCTCACTCTGCTCCTGTGGATAAGGGGCCCAGGTCAAACGACACTCCTTCTTGAAGGCCCAGGCACAGTTCCTGCTTATCCCTGAGTAGTGGGTTTCAGCTCCCTGCTAGTCCACAGAATTATTCAAACAAGGCAATGCCATCCTCCCTGGGACCTGGAGATGCCCTATCCTCTTGATACTGCACAGCCTGCCTCCCACAGCCCCTGGCTGCTCACTCTCTTCCTGAGCGCAACCCCCATGTGGCCCCACATGCCAGGTGGTGTCGTCCTCCCCCAGGCTAGCAGTATATGTGATTAATACACGGCTGTCAATCTCTTCTGTCCAGTGTCAAGTGTGTGTGTTTGGCGATCCTCTAACCCCAGAGCAGGAATTCCTCCCTCACCAATGGGGTGAAGAGGAAGCAATTAAATCATTTGCTTGAAAACAAACAAAAACAAAAAGTTATGCCTTGACCTTAGATCGACGGAGTCAGAATCTCCGAGAGGAAGTGACTGGGGATCAATATTTCTTAAACTCTCCCTTCAGTGATTCTAACGTGCAACCCTGCACTTGAGAACTACTACCTTAAAGGACAGAGCATGCCCTCCCTTTTTACTGCTGCCATCTTGGACTTGCAAGAAAGACAAACCTTAAGAATGGTGGAACAAGAAGAGAGAAGAATTGTGGGCCCTTGAAATCTTGCTGGTCCCTCCTACAAGCTTAGACTTTTCTATAAGATCTAAAATGTCTGTCATCTTCTAGCATGCTATTTTAGGTCTCTTTCACAGCACCCAAACCTGTATCTTAACTAAAACACAGACTTTGGTCCTGCTCCATCGCTGTCACTTATTGGGTACTTAATAACAGAGAAATTCCTTAACACTCACCCACTGAACCAGTTATTTCACCTTTAAAAATGGCTGCAGTTCTTATCTCACATCCATTTTTCACAGTTGTGGAGTAATAATCACCAAAGATTCTAGAGTAAATGCCAGGCATTAGTGGACCAGAATTTATGCCAAGTTACTCAATTTTAACTTATTTAAACTCCACGACCAACATACTCCACAAATGATAATGTTCACCTTTTATAGATAAGGACAGTGGACCACAGAGAGGTTAAGAGAAGTCCTCAAGGTTATACAGGAGGGACACAGTGAAGCTGGGGTACAAATCCCAACCTTCCAGCTTCAGAGTCTGTGCTTTTATCTGTTACACTAGACTGAGGGTCAATTAAATGAGGATTAATATATGAAAGCGCGTATTAGCATGTTCATCACACCACAGGCATAAACAGGTCTTTCCCCTCCCTCTCTCTCTTCTTCTGATTTTCCCTAAACAAACTCCCTTACACACACACACACATACATTTTTTTCCCTTCCTGTCATGAGATTATTTATAGGAAACAGTAGTTTTCCAGAGAATGATATTGAATCAGAGTCGAAAGGCAATGAAAGAAAATTCATTTGGCATGGGTAGGAACGTAAAATCTGCACCTAATGTGAAAAGGAGATCCCCATTTTCCCCACCAATCTCCTTCAGCATCCTACCCCAAAATCCAAAGCTGAGTTTTCATCAACAGTCACAACACAAAATTCATCATGTGGAAGTGAAATGAGCGTTCACTGACGATACTTCGAACAGTGAGATAGCATGCAAACTTTTGTTTCGACAAAGAAAAGTTAAAAACAACATTCACGACACAAGTACTCAGTTCTGAAAAATAATTTTAAATATGGATGTCCCAAGGACATAAAAATGTCCCAAATGGAAGGCATGCCGAAAAGAGATGTCCCTCCCTAAATACATTAAAGGGAAAGACTGTCACATCCCAGACACATAGACAGGAGAAGATGTCCTGGCGGGGTAGAGAGAAGACTAGACTCCTGGAGCATATGGTAATAAAGATGAGATACTTGAATACAAAGGAGGCACATGCTGACCCACATGTCATAAAAGATGACACACTGGTGATGCTATAAGGGAAAAGATGACTTATCAGAGAAGTTAGTAGGTAAAATATGGAATGTTACTATTACAGAGACAGATGTTGCCTTGTGAATAGCTCTTTGGGGTCTGCTTACTATCCTTCTTTTGTTCCTTTCATGTTGAGGGGGTGGGGCAAAGAATTATAAGGAAGCCTCCTGAGATTGCACAATCTTACCAGAATTCCCCTTGTTTTTACTGAATGCATTTAATAATTCAACAAAATGTGTTTTCAAAATCTGTTAAGAAAAGCAATATAATTTTTATTCCAAGAAGCAATAAGCAAAGCTAGGAATAGGAAAGGCTCCAAGAAAGTTCAGAACATACAAACAAAAGAATTTTCCATTAAATGGTATAATTCCTGCCATCCTGGTTTAAGATATGGTTGAGCTGTCTATTTCTTCATCCATATTATGCATATAATCTTCACTGCAAATAAAATTTGTCTTTATAATTCTTTATAATTCTCTAATTCGATATATATAAAATAATATAATTCTTTACAATTCTATTCTTAGAAGGTGTTTGGGTTCAGAACTACTATGCAAGGATTACAAAAAAGTCAGTGAAATGCTACATTAATTATGGTTCCAGGATACCCTAAAATCTTCATAATTCCAAACCTAAATTTTCTTCAAAAGTTATTTTATTACTCTGCAAAATAATAGGTGTCTGTCTGATAAAATGCCTCATAGCAGGGACCAGCCTTGTGGCATAGTGGTTAAGCTCAGCATGCTCCACTTCAGTGGCCTAGGTTCATGGGTTTGGATCCTGGGCACAGACCTATACCACTGGTCAGCTGTGCTGTGGTGGTGAGCCACATATGAAGTGGAGGAAGACTGGCACAGATATTAGCTCAGGGCTAATCTTCCTCAGCCAAAAAAAAAAAAAAAGCATCATAGGAAATTTTACATAAATTTAACTTCTCTAGAGGGCTGAAGAGGAATTGCCACTGGTCTTTTAAGCTTTTTATAGCCCTACCTGTGCCCTAAATGTGACAAGAAGCCACTGCTTGAACAGCTGTATCCACAAAACAGCACAGATTTTGGAAGTATCCTGCTGAGGTGCTGTCCAGCACTGAAGTGAGGGGAGGGTTTAATCCTGTCTGTGCCTCTTAGTAGCTCTAATTGCAGGCAAGTTATCTAACATTCTGGTATCTCAGTTTCATCTTCTGTGACATCAGAATCATACTAATACACACATCATAGGGTTTTCATAAGGCTTAAATGAATTAAAACCTATAAAGTGGTGAGGATAATATTTGGTACATACATATTTGGCATCACTATTATTATCATATGACCTATGATAAATATGCACTCAGCCTATTGCCTGGATGTAGCCAAAACCTGAATGAATAGGACATTTATTCCTTTAAAAAAATTCAAAATGTCAAGATACTGTGTTTTTCCTATCAAATTAGTAAGGATTCAACAACAATAAAGATACTTAATGCTGTTAAAAGAATGGTTGAATTGCCATCTTCTCACTCTGCTGGTGCATAACTCAATTGGCACAACTACTTTAGATCTTAAATTATTTTGCCATATTGTCATGGAGAAGAACAGAAGAAAATAAACCAAATGAAAACAGTGGTTACTGCTATGTAGCATGCACTATGTAAACATCATTTTGCTCATACAAGAATGTCTAGAATGCAATCCTAAAACCCATATGCACATACTTACAGCACAGGTAGAAATGTAAGGTATCATAAGAGACAGAGATAAAATGCTCTGAGGATTTAGAGTCGGAAAAGTTGCTTCCGGTTGGAAGTAATTGCATCCAATTTTGGATGATCATGGCATTTGTGCAAGCTGGAATTTAGACTTTCAGAGAATGAATGTAGAAAAGTATTTGATAATATGGGAAAAGCATCAGTTATAGGACATAACTGGCCATAATTAGGAAACAGCAAGGCATCTAGTTTGCTTATAAAGTGATACAAATGGACATTCTCTGTGATGTCCCAAGTCTTAACTGGAAAATCACATGCATGGCATCACATTACATTGAGGCAGTGGTAAAAAAAAGAAAAAGCAAATCAACATTAGGCAAAACAGTGTTTAACTCATTGGGTTTTTTTTTCTTTTTTGAGTAAGGCTTTAAAATCATAAGATTTCAAATAAAATTCCCGAATTTGGAACATCTAGCCTGAATATTGGCCAGAAGCGGCTGCGTCCCCTTTAAGCATGGATGTGCTCCTCCAGGTCATCACCAGGCATCCGATGCATTTACTCTGCATCCATCCCTGAGTCCGGCATGTTATTGACCTCTCCCATAGACTGGAGTCTGCGGCCCCCAGGAGGACATCAGAAGCCTGATGAGTGGAGTGACAGATATATTTCAAGACTATATTGTCTCCATAAGTCTTAAAAAAAATGTGATTTATACATTCAGTAATAAATCACATCCAAAAGGAATGGGACGTCTTCATCATTGTGTGTGTTGCGTGGCATAGAGGGAGGAGTGTCATTGATTTTATTTGAACGATTTTTTTTCAATTTTCCCCCTCAAATCAAAACCAACTCAAATGTTTTATCTCTCTCTTCTCTTCTTCATTCAAATCCATTTTTTCCCTTCCCTTCTTCAAAACAACATTAAAAAGAAACATGGCCTGTTCTTCCTCGTGGACGTCTGTTCCGAAGAGCATAAAGCTCTTTTAAATGTTTAATTAGCACTCATTGCATTAGCTTAGTCCTGTCCCTAGTCCACGATGCTAATACTTTCTGACATATATCAGATTAGTATGTTTCTTAATGCTGTTTAATGACTTTCATTCCTTCATAGTCTTGAGCTCGATTTTAATTTTTTTTCCATTTTTATTTTTAACTGCTATGATCTCTGAGTCTCTCAAAGGAGCTGACGCAGGAGAGATTCTCCCCTGAGGTTTTATAGCTTATTTAAAGAAGGTAGATTTTTTTTCTATGTAAAAGGATTTCTATGTACAAAGGATTGTGAAACCTAAGAGATGTTCATTGCATCTCCTTGAGAACAGAAGTCTCTGATCCATAATGATAATGATACAAACATTTACTGAATGCTTCTTATGAGCCAGGCCCTTTCCTTAGCACTAAATGTGCATTAACACATTTGCTTTTCACAACAACTTAAGCTTCACAGTTTAAGGCATAGTGACTGATCTTACCTCCACATTGTACAGACGAGGAATTGAGGTATAGAACATGAATTAGCTTTCCCGACACACACCAGTAGGTGGGAGCTGAGCCAGGCTTCAAAGGCAGGCAGCTGCCTCCAGCATCCCCACCTGTACCCACCAGGCCAGCTGCCTCCCACCAGCCTCAGCGCCAATGACTTGCACATGGCCCAGCATACAGGAAATGGTCCACGAGCTGTCCCTGGCTCCATTCCAATTTCTTTATATGGCGCTAAGTTAAGGATAAGGGTCAGGTAGGAAAAATGGAAATTGAATGGTTAGCTATCATTTTGAGTGGCAGAAAACATGATAAAAAATGTTATATGAAGTCCTTATCTATGGCTTTCATTTGCTCATTGTCATTTTTTCACAGTCACACATGCACCTTCAGAGTGTACACGTCAAATCTAAGAGATTCTATATCACAATTCTGTTTTAACCAACCACACATTTTTAATTTTTAAAATTTCAAAATAAAGAAAAGTACAGAAAAAAATTTAATAAGTGTCCATGTTTCCATCCCCCTAGATTGACTATTGCTGACATGTTCTCTTCATCTTTCTTTCTTGGTAAAATAAATAAAACAAGGAAGATAAAGCTGCAGTGCCCTTTAAGCAACACAACTCTTTTTTTCTTGGCATGATCTAGTTTTCTTTGATCTAAGATGCTGGTTCATTGCCAAGAGTGAATCCCTTTCCAGCCAAAGATAAATCTTCCCTCATAACTCATCCTCCTCTCTAAGTAACGTATAGAAAGAAGCATGGTGTTGCCAAAACCATTCTTGCAATTGCCTTGCTAAGGTCAGCTAAAAAAAGTCGAATTGTCTTTAAACATATTGGTTTAAAATGGTTTCAATTTTTTCCACTATCCATTAGGATAACTTAATAATAACCTATTTTCAACCTCACAAATACTCCATCTGGAATATTATTTATAAACCAGTATCTCGAAGCCACATTGTTGAAGACCTTGAAATTTCCCCTTGTTATTCTCATAAAATGTTTTCAGATTTCAAGATAGATCCCAGAGAAATGCTCCACAGAAAGCACAAGACCCAATTAGTGTTCTTTAAGCCTCACAGCAGTCAACAAAATCCTTTACTCCTATCAGGTGAATTGGCATATCTGTGAGGAGCCGAGCTTCATCATTTCCCCTTCTATATATCCTGCTTTTGGGAAAAGATGCTTAAAGTATATAACCTTCATGATTCCATCCCCTCCCTCTTTTTTTGTTTCCAAAAGAATGCATCGAATATCCTATTCCCACCATATTCTCTTGCTATTAGCTTCTAAAAGCTTTCTCCCAACTTTGAGGGTCTAACAGCTCCTTCACTTATAAGAACAGTCTATCTTCTCTTTGTTGGTGTGTATGGGGTAGCAGTGGTGCGTACTTAAGCAGCACAGGCTGGATCCCTCGATCCAGGATGTCTTCCTTCTTGGGCTGCCTGGTTATGCAGGAAAACGTCAGCGTGTGTACAATTGCAAAATACTGCATAAATATTTGCTTCCATTTTTTATATAAAAACTATGTTTTAATTCGTTACATCATTATTCAGCCTTATAAAAATCACGACTATTTAGATCACAATAGTCACAGATTCACATATACAAACACTATAATTTAGAGCTGGAGGTGAAAATAAATAAAGGCTGTGATAACTACCATTCTGTAGCAAAATGTGTAAAACACTACAATTTATAAGGCATTATGCAAACATACACACACACATCAAGAGATGGACTTATAGGTGAGAACATATAAAAGCATTATTATTTAGTTTGTTCTATGAGAATATGACTACCGAGTTTGAGAAAACGAAATGAGATGAAACAGTTAAAAATATATCTATATTGCGAAACATAGATGTGATCCTAATGTACTTGAATGCACTTCATTACAGAGCAGCACATGCTTCTGCAATCACCTTCTGCTTGCTAGATTGCATAGAGCTGGTAAAGGAGCCTTTTGTCATTATTCACTTGTAACCTCTAAATTGCATGAAATTGGCTCCTTGCAGACAAAAGCCTGGTTCAGGCACATTTTGACATAGGAGGCACCAACCCAAGTTTTTGTACACAATCCCCACCGAGGTCAGACAATGTCGTCTCTGACCTAGTGACTCAGTTAAGTTTTCCAAAAGTTTCTATGTTACTCTTCCTAATACCCAGAATGCAATAGCTTCCAGTGCCATCCACCGCAAGACTATGGCTGGTCCTGTTCAACACCTTCTGGAGAAGGAGCGGTTTGCACCACTGATGCACAATTTGCTCCCAAATTTCCCCTGGATCTAGAATAGTCAGGGACCTACACATTACTGAGGTGTCCTCTCTCACAACCAGTTCGTACCCTTACAACGTGCACACCCCCTGTGCTTCTGAGTTCCAACTCCCTCCACATTGGTTGGAACTCAAATCTCTGCCATGTCTGCCATTGCTACCACTGCCCCGACTTCCCTTTGCTCTCCGTACTGGGGGTTTGAAAGTCTCTGCTCCCCTCATCATGGTTCTCATGGGGAATTAGCACTTGGCTGGAAGGTAAAGGTGCTGTTTCTGAGTCACTGGTTTGTGGGACAATATTAAAAGGGATGACATGAGTTATCACAGCTCTCTGGGCTCCACAACATAACCTCAGGTTGACAGCTTCCTACGTTGGGGAACACGACACTCTTGGAGAGATTCCTCCAGCTGTCCCACATCCAGCGTAGATACACTCATAAAGTCTCTCGTGCTCTGAGCATTGCCAGGTGTCTCTAACTAGGTGCCTATATTCTTCAAGAGACTGTCTCTTCTCTAAGGGTGAGAATCTAGCCTTAAATTCTCCGGTCAACTTCACAGAAGCCTAACGGCATATACACAACTGTGTGGCTATCTAGTAAGGATTTCTCTGTCTGAGAGACAGGAAAACCCATTCGCCTCCTAGTGATTCTAACACACACTCACTAAATTCCATGGGCCTGGGTTACTTACACTGATCACATTCTTAAAGGCTATATCTTACATCAGTGGTGGGTCAAACCATATTTTTCACTCAATTATGTTTCCTAACGGGTAAACTCCAAAGATCCTTATCTGTCTTTCTGCTCAGGAGCCCTGTCTAATTTATCTCCATTTTTCTGATACTGAGAACTCTGCTCTCAGTTTAGCGGTCCATGAGAAATATCTTTGAAGCCCCATGAACAGAAACTCACTCTATGCAGCTGTAAAATATTGTTGCCAGGTTTTTTTGTCTGCTATTCTGGAAATATACATCTAATTTTATGCATCTCTTATGTTTTCTGCATCAGGATTCAGACTTTTTCCCCTATCGCGTAGTGTTCTGTTTTTCACTTTATTTTACAATGTCTACTATTTTGTCCCATTTTAAAGCCAATTGTGCTATTCTCTACTCTTATCGGTAAGCCAACTCTTTGTGAATCTCATTGCATAAAAAAGATAACAGTAAATACTATAAAATGTAATCTGCATGAAAAAGCAAAATAAACCAATTGGGTAATGGCTCCCTTTAAATAATATCGTATTAATTAATTTGTAGCAATTTCCTACATTATATTTTTATTTATAATTTATGGATTGAATCTGACATTTAAAATAAAAAATTCATATGTCATGATGATGTCAAATCTTCTGGCAACCAAACCAAACAATGTTCACACTAATTGCCATGTTTCAGCTATATAACTGGAAATTCTTTTGAGGGCAAGGAGATGAAAAAAGAGAGAAAAAACAAGACATGAATGTAAAAGAGTAGGGATTTTTTAAAATACATATTGCAGTATATACTGTTCCCTGAGCTTATTTTCCCTAGAATTTGCCATCACAATTCTGCATGTACATTACCAAAGCATGAGGTCTCCACCCCCAGAGGAGAATCAAATACTAGCATGCCTTTCCTACTACACCATGCCCACATGTTCCATCTCTGAAGGGCCTGGAAGGCCCAGGTTATCTCGGAGCATATAACTTAAATCAGTTTCCAAAAGAGTAAAAAATAAAATAGTAGAAAGAAGTGGGTCTGGCCTGGTGGCATAGTGGTTAAATTCGCATGCTCCACTTTGGCGTCCCGGAGTTTGTGGGTTGGGATCTCAGGCATGGACCCACTCACCACTCATCAAGCCATGCTGTGGCTATGACCCCCATATAGAATAGAGGAAGATTGGCACAGATGTTAGCTCAGGGCCAATCTTCCTCAAAAAAAAAAAAAAAAGAGTAGACAGATATAAAAACAAATCAAAACCCAGAGGAAAATAACCTCAGTTCAGTCTACCTAATATAAATCCTGGTCTAGTTCAGGCTGCATGTATAGCAGATAGCTCATATTCAGAGCCTTGCTGGGGTTTTGTTTATGTTTTTCTAAGCTCTTGAATTTTACTAACATGTTTTAACATTTTTAAACTGGGAAAATTCTTAGTTAGCTGCCAAAAGACAGGAAAAGTTTCCATAAAGATCTTAGACCTCAGTGAAGACAGAACAGATTAAGATGAGTCATGAGTGAGCAAAGAATGCCTTCCGTGAAGGAGGTGGATGTATTTGCTCATTTTCTCCTTAGGGTTCTGGGGATGTTCCCAGTCAGTGATAGAAATGTCTGCAGCAGGTGCTCATTTTCCTTGGTTTACTTTCAATGTCAAAGAATGAAATTCTTTTATTTTTTTCCAGCTAGAACACAATTTCAACCACTTGTTTACCTTGTATGTTAACTAGAATTCACCACAAATGAGTTTCACTTTTTGCACATGTCAGAAAATCAACACTATCATCCTAACAGGTTAACTGCCTCAAGCCTCTAAAGTGTTTGCCAGCCAGAGATGGGCTGCTATGTCTTTCGTTGTCTCTATAGTCTGAGTCCAAACCCTTTGTTCTATCAGCATCTGCAGCTTTTGTCTTTGGTATAAGATGTACTGAAGAAAGAAGCCAAATCTGAGTGATCAGAATTATCACAAATTTATCAGGCAAGGCTATGTGAAGACGGGTACGGTACCAAAGGCCAAGTCTACAAAGCTGGACCCTCCTTTGAAGGCTGCTTCTCTTGACAGAGATGGAGATAGAGATAGAGACAGAGTTAGAGATGGAGATAGAGATAGATAGGGATGGGGATAGAGAGAGAGAGAGAAAGATAAAGACAGAGATAGAAACAGATTAAGACAGAGAAAGGTCAGAGATAGAGATAGATGAAGAGAAGAGATGGAGATGGGGACAGGGAAAGGGAGAAGACGAAGAAGAAGACAGGAAATAAAGAGAACACAAGTGCTGCTAACGCTAATTTTCGAAAGGGGATCTCACGCACAGTATAGCGAAAATAGACAACAATAATGTGTTATAATCATTAAACTTGCTAAGAGACTAGATTTTAATTATGTCCATGCCCCCCCAAAAAAAATAATTCTGTGACATGATAGAGGTACTAACTATTGCTACAATAGCAATCATATTACAATATATAAATGTATTGAATTAACATGTTGTACGGCTTAAATTTACCCAATGTTACATGTCAAATATATTTCAATAAAAAACAAGAAAGGGGATCACTCGAACCTTGCCCCATTGCCTCGCTGACTCTGCAGGCTGGGACTCAGGGAGCCACCTTGTTGCCCTAACCAAGGCATATTCTAATTAGATGTATATTCTTTCCTACTTTATGATATTTGTGGAATCTCAGTTTCTTGAGTAGTGGCTCACATTCCTCCAGTGACCTCTGTTGTCTGTAGAACAAAGCTTAAACCTTTGAAACCCCTTCACCATCTGACTTCTTCATCCCATTCTAGCTCAGGACCATCCCACTCAGCTGCACTGAACTGCATGTATTCTCTGGGCACACCAAGACCGTTGCTCAACTGTCCCTTTACTTGGGCATCACAGTGAGGAGTCCTGTCCCCTTCACCTAGAGGGACCCTCTGTCTTTTAGGTCCTTGGAAAGTATTCACAGTTTCAAGTTCCAAATCAACTTTCACTTCTTTGAATGATTTTCCAATTTCCTCCTCTGAAAAGATAACTATGTACTTTTTCCCCTATATGCTCCTAGAGTATGTACTCTATATGATTTTATGTTGTGTTTTCTTTAGATTTAAGTGCGTTTTTTACTCACTAGAGAATATGCATTTCGAGGTCCATAATAAAAAGTTCCGGCATATAGTCTGTAATGAATGACTGCTATATGAACAGTAAAGTGATAGTTTTGTTAATCTCACTTAAGTACTCAAAGTTAAAGGAAGTTATACTTTATCACTAATAAAAATATACTGAATACTTATTCTATTCACAATTCTAGATTGGTCTTAGGATAAATTATAAAGAAGGTTAACTATTAGAGCATTTATTCTCTTTAAGTAAAAATCTCATCAAGTCTTTCCTATCTAAGTAAACTTTGTATTCCCCCAGCTGCCTAGAATTCTCTAAATTTATCCAGGATCCAACCTAGCCCTCTCTGAAAAAGTCTCATTTTCTAGACTCAGCTTTTCTCTGAAACTCAGGAAACCAAAACAACTACCTTAAGCTTCACACATAGGAGAGGGGTCAGAATGCATTTCCTGGGGTTACAGAGGACAATTGGCAACTTGACTAGTAGGAAGCGAGGAAGCAATTCCAGTGACTCTGGCCAAAAGTACTTGGGGGTCCTTTATAATGAGAAAAGAACTTTGCCTTCCTCTTCCCAGAGACAAAAGGACAAATCTTCCTTTTATTTACACCACCACCTTGCCTCTTTATGTTAATTATTCTGCCCATTCAAAATAAAGTTGTGCTTTATTTTGATTTCATTTGAACACAAATTTTCCACTTATATGAATATACAAACTGATGTCCTGGACACTGCAACATCCTAGCAGTGAACATCGAGGAAGAGATTTTCCTCCTCTCAAGATTAACAGGCGAGAAGCCCATATTTCATCTTGAGCAAAAGCTCATTTTATTCTAAGGGGTGCAAATAGGGTCCACGCTGACTTTTCCCCACACTCGTCTCCAGTAGAAAATAAGCAGGGACTCTTCTGCAAAAACTGCTTCAAATTCTTGGTAGATCAATGAGGATCAAAGTAGAGCTAATTTAGAAAATCCTTGCCTGCCATTGAAGTTACACTTCAGGAAAGGGTAAAAATAGACAGTGTGAGGTTTATAAAAAACAAAAATGTAATTCTTTTCTCTTTTCTAAATAGAAAGTGGTCAATATAGATTCTGCATCATGTGTTAAGAATATGGGTAATGGAATGAGACAAGAACTAAATTCCAGATGCAAGTTCAACAGTTCAAAGCTGTGAGACCCCAGAGGTCTGCTTCTTCATTTCTAATAAAGAGACAGTAGTAGTGCTTTCTGAATTAGCCTTCTGGACAGAGAGCAGAAAATCAATGAGACCATCACTCCTGCCCTAATAGTCAGAATAAGCTGGATACACTGTAATGACATCGTTTTAAAAACCATTCAAGAGCCGAGGATGCAAAGAAACCGAAAGGAACTGAATTCCAGAAAGTGCTCAGCTTTCCCTAGGAGAGAAGAGAGCTAAGGTGCTTTTGTCCCATACAAAGTGGCAAAGGAAACCACCAAAGACAGCCAAACTTCTGGCAATGCTTAAGAGCTTCATATGGGCTACCTGGTCAGGCTACAATTCCAAGGATCCCCGGTCACAGACAAAGTCTTTGCCCACTGCCAACCCTTTCCTGCAGGCCTTCACCAAGAGTACGGGGACAGTGCCTACGCCTGAGAGGGGGACATGCAAACTGGGAGAAAGCCCCTCCCCAGAAGCTGGCAAAACCCTGCTAGCAAAACCTGACAATGATAATACTGAGAAACAAAATCATAGTTTATTTAATAGCCCTCATGAACATGGAAGGAAAGCCTTGAAGAAGATTAGCAATTAAATCTAGCGATTTGTAAAAAGAATAAACTCCAAATGGAGTTTATCTCAGGAATTCAAAAGTTGTTTTAACATGTGAAAACAGTCAATGCATACATTGTATGTATGTATGTTAATGTATGTCATGATGTTAAAATGGCATGTTAACCTATAACAACAATATGCTGTGATGTTAACAGAATAAAGGAGATAAATCACATGAATATCTCAAGATATGCATTAAAAATTGATAATAGGGGGCTGGCCATGTGGCTGAGTGGTTAAGTTCATGCACTCTGCTTCGGCAGCCTGGGGTTTGCAGCTTCAGATCCTGGGCACGGACCTACACACTTCTCATCAAGCCATACTGTGGCAGCGTCTCACAT
The DNA here is from genome assembly GCF_041296235.1 of Equus asinus. Classification (NCBI taxonomy): domain Eukaryota; kingdom Metazoa; phylum Chordata; class Mammalia; order Perissodactyla; family Equidae; genus Equus; species Equus asinus. The sequence continues at coordinate 13,397,496 of NC_091819.1, forward strand.
AGAAGAACCTGAATGACCTACAACTATGTACTGGGGCTTTGGGGAGGGATAAAACCAAAAAAAGGAAGATTGGCAGCAGATGTTAGCTCAGGACCAATCTCCCTCACCAAAACAAAAAAAAAATTGATAATAGTATCCATTAGAGATTTTTAAAAATCTCTCAGAAAAATAGCAGAAGGGAACTTCTTCAGTCTGTTAAAGGGCATTTATGAAAAACCTATAGGTAACATTATCCTTAGCAGTCAATATAGATAGCAGTCAGTATAGATATATTTGGAGTTAATATGCAATATATAGTATCAATATACCAAATAACTATATCTCAATAAACTAGCAATAAGTAATTGGAAAATAAAAGATAATAATATATATAATTTACAGTAACATTAAAAAAACTTCTGCACTGAAAACTAGGAAACTGCTGAAATTGAATAAGACATAATTAGGCAGATATTCAACGTTCACATGTTGGAGAATAGCATACTGTTAAGATATCTATTCTTTTCCAAAGTTGTCTCTAGACTTAACACAATCAAAATATCAACATGGTTTTGTAAAAATTGACAAGTTGATTCTAAAATTTATATGGGAATTCAAAGGATTTAGAATCACAAAAACAATTTTGAAAACAAGAACAATGTTGGAAAACTTATACTCTACCTGATGTCAAGAATTATTATAATACTACAGTAATCAAGACAGTCTGGGATTGTCCTAAGGATGGACAAATATAAATCAATGGAACAGAATAAAAAGTTCATAAAGAGATCCACACATATAACATCAATTGATATTTGAGAAAGGCAGCAAAACAATTCAATAGGGAAAGTAATGTCTTTTTAACAAATAGCACTAAAATAAATAGATATTCTAATATGAAAAAAGGAAACTTGACCCTATCTTATTCAATACACAAAAAACAACTCAACATAGACCATGAACATAAATATTAACAGAAGAACAATAAAACGTTCTAAAAAAACCTTAGGAGAATATCTTCACAACCTTGGAACTGACAAAGAATATTTTAAACAAGACTATAGAAGCAATGACAACAACAACAAAATGACAAATTGGTCTTTCAAAATTTAAAATTTCCATTCACCAAAAAATACCATTAAGAAAATGAACAGGCAAGCCATATTTTAGGGGAAAAAAATTTACAATATATGTCTGAAAAAAGATACAAATACAGAATACTCAAAGAACTTTGAAGCATCAATTTTTTAAAAAACAATAAACAGGCAAAATTCTTAAGCACTCACTTTGCAGAAGAAAATAAACAAATGGCCACTAGACCTTGAAAAGATGCTCAACATCTTTAATCACAGGGAAATGAAAAGTAAAACCTCAAGAAGATTTACAAACTCCACATCCTATAGAATGACTGAAATCAAATCACAATATCCAATCTGGTGAGGATATGGAGCAATCAGAACTCTCACATATTGCTACTGGCAGAAATGGAAAAAGGGAGAGAATGTCATCTTCTTATAAGGTTAAATGTACACTTTCCCTGTGACCCAGAAATTCCAATCCTTGGTGTTTACTGAAGAGATACGAAAACCCATATCCACAGAAAGCTCTGTATGAGAATGTTTAAAGATGCTTCATGCACAATAGCCAAAAGTGGAGACAACCCACATGCTCATCAATAGGAGATCGGATAAATAAAGTATGGTACAGTAATGCAATGGACTACTCTTGTCCAATTAAAAGGAACAAACCACAGATTCACATTACAACACGGAATAATATCAAAAAATATTATGTTGAGTGAAAGAAGCTGACACAAAAGAGCATATGATACATGGTTATAATTATATGAAGTCCCACAATATCTAAGGTAATAGAAATTAAAAATGGTTCCTCTGGGGTCGTGAGGGGTACAAATTGACTGCAGAGCAGCACAGGGAAACTTTCTGGAATAATGGACATACTGAAGATTCTCTGGGGTGATGGGTACGTGGATATAGGCAACTGTCAAAATACATCAAACCAAATACTTAAGGTCATTATATATAAATAATACCTGAATTTAAAACGTAATATATGTATAATATATAAAGAAAAATAGTACATATTTCATTGATTGTTACATAATGTTCTTGACACACTTCTAGATACATAATAAATTAAGTCAGAGCTCAGCACAGTGGCTGCCAAAACTAACCACCAAAATTTTTTGTTATGATGTTGTCTTAGAAATGGTGCCTTATTCCAAGAAGTGGGCTTGTATATGCAATTTAAAAAAAAAAAAACATTAAATGGAGGGACAGAGTTCACAGATCCAGTCCCTCTTGAGCAGTTACATTCTCTCGCACAAGTTATTTGATCTCTTATAAAATGGAGATCATTCCCCTTGTCTTGTGCACAACTTCTCGTGAAGTCGAAATGAGAGTTCAAAGTAAGTGAAAGTGCTATGAAAATTACAAAGTCCTAGAAAAACGTTTGGAATCCTTAAGATTAACAACCACAAATGTGGTGCCAGTGGAGTGATTGCGATTTTGTTTCTTTTCGTACCGCACCAGTTGTAAGAGCCTTGAAGGAGAGGAGTGAAAGCGTGGCCTTTCAAAGATACAACTGAGCTTGCCATCTGACCTGACATGCTTTATCTGCGAATGGACATCTTCAGTTTGCTCCTGGGACCCGTGCAAGGCAAGCTGTAGAGAGAAACATAAGCTCCCAGTCGGCCTCATGAATGTATGGGGAAATTCAATCTCGACCAGAGAGAGAAACTGGAGGAGAAAACAGAGCCATTAGGATTTTTGAGGGTTCAAGATGCAGCCTCTCTACTGAGGACAGTTGAGGAAAGTACATGTTTTTTGTGATCTTGACCCTTTCCATTTTTACCATATTCCTCATCTTCAGTGAGTCCCGGAACTCTGCCCTATTCAGCTTTTATAGTTTGGGCCATTTGTGATGTGTGCAAACACATAGTACAAATTAAATCACCTTGATTTATTTTCTTTAATAAATCAAGAAAAAGTTAATCTTTGTATATTTTCCACTTTAAAACACTTTATCCAAATTGACCTGAAGATTTTATCCAACCATCATTGGATTTCATCCTACTCTGAATTGTAAAAAACTGTGATGACTTCTTAGAAAGAATGACGCTGAGAGAAAATCATGGACACCTCACAAAACTCTTGTCTCCAACATACTTTCCACACAGAAAGATCTAGTCAGAACAAAAATGGCTCTGTAAACAGTTCTACGGGAAAGAAACTCAGAGAAACATCACACTTGTCAATCTCCCTGTTCATAAGGAAGGAGGACACAAATATGAGATGTTAGTGTGGGTCCTATAACAAAGGACTTTGGCTACATTGAACGCGGAATTTTTTTAATAAAATACTCATTAATATCACACTTGTGGAAATGCCAAGTTATTGTTTTACGTGGACCTGGATTTGTGATACTTTGTGCAACTCTGTGAATAATGATGCTGAAGCTTCTATTTAAAGAGGAAACTTGGAAGTTGGGCCCAGAGTCCCATCAGAAATTTCACTATTCATTTGGCAGAAACAACTAATTCATCATTTCATTCTAACTTCCCCGGAGTTTGTTTCCCAGGGCAGAGAGAAAAAAGCCAGAGCAAGAGTAGAGGCAGAGGAAGACAGTGATTGTCCTAATTTGGGACTATGAGGTCTTTGGGTTTTGGTGACATACCGTCAACAATGAAGTGAAGGTTATGTTTAGAGACAGAAGTAGCTTCCAGCATTCGAACATTCCTCAGCCTCAGAGACAGGACTTGTGGGTTTTCTCTGAGCTTCGTGCGACCTTGAGCAAGATGTTTACCTTCTTTGATCCTCGATTCCCGTGTGCAAAATGCAGTTGATAATATCTGCCCTGAGCAATCTAGGTCTGCTGTGGGGATAACATCCTAGGGAAAGGCTGTATTTAAAAGTGTTGTGAAAAGTGCAAAACACTGTCAAATGTGAAATATGATTAAGGTATAAATTTCAAACACAGAGGAGCTGGGCACCTTGTAGAGAGGGTCAGAGGTCAGGAATGACTGGCGATTTTCCCAGTAAGTATGGAATTGCTGCTGTTTCTAGCATGGGCTCTCTCTCTTAACCCTTTGGGATGGTGGCAGAGATGTTTGGTTTAGAGGCTGCCAAAATGGCCAGCAGCTGAGAAACGCACTGTTTCACTTCTTTTCAGGCTTAAAACAATCAGAGAAGTGCCCCTGACCTTCCAGGATTGCCAAGAAATTCAATAGAGAGAAAGGTAAGCAAATCACGAAGAAACTCCAAGAATATGAATTTCCTAGAGAACTAAAGGCTTTGACTAGTGAGCCTTATCGTTCCTGTGTGTGAAACTGAAGACACTCTGATATTTCCAATAGATTCTGTAGAGCGAATAAACATTACATTTCTGCATCTATATAACTTGGATATCAAATCTCTGGGTATCTGGAATCTTGCAGTATAATGAAGATAACCTTTTCAGTAATATTTAAATTAGAGCCTTTAAGAAAACCACCCTAAAGATACTGAGATCTGAGGTTACCTTCTTCCTCATCCTTTCGTATTCAAATTCCCTTCTTTGCCTAAATTCTCTGTCTCTGTTCTGTGCCTTGCTCCAATGCCACCCCGGTCCTTTCACCCTGCACAGTACTATGTCCTCACAACGTGTAGACTGAGAGTTGACGTCCAACAGAAGAATTAAATTGAGTTACTTCATGGCAGATAAATGTAAATGTTATATGGAGACATTCCAGTTGCAGAAATTTCCCTGAAAAATATCCACCTCCCTAGAAAATTCTCATGGCCTCTTTCTCCTCTCTGGGCTACTAGGAACCCATGCTCTTCTCTTCTTACTTTTCTCTCTTCCCCAAGGGTCCCCCCAGAAATGAAGTAAATAATTTATATTTTAGCATTAATGAGAATTACAATGTACTGTAATTGAAAATAAAGAAAGATTACAGGCAGAAAGAAAGTGCAATTTAAATATTAACTTGGTTTTTCTCTCTCAGAAGAGGGTAGTGGGGGAATGGGAGCCCAAGGGAACATACATTGCCTCCACTTTCTGAAGTTTCTCCCCTAGCTAAGAGTATGAAGCCACTAAAGGGTAAAATTCTGGAAGAAATGACCTTTTGTTAGTAGAAAATCTTTTTTTTTTTGGTGTAAAATTAGGTCTTGATATGATTTTTATGTGGACAAGAAAGGACTGTATTTCCTTGTGTAATAAAGTACAAAAGAGATGCTCTATTTTGTAAAGCTGGGGGGGAGGGTAAATGTGTGTTCATTTTATTATTCCTATATATGTATGCATATTATATTTTGATTCATAAAAAAATTCATTTAAAAAAAAGCCGTTTTTCCCAAACATAAAGAAAGCTAAAAGAAAAGTATTTCAAAAACTCCTACCTAGTTCCATTTCTTTATTATAAATATTAAGAGTACAGAAAGAAAAATGGTGGCAGAGGGTAGTCCGCTCAGTGGGTCTGTCTTTTTTGTTTATGCAGAAAGGAGCAGCTGTGGAAAGCTTCGTGTCTTAGCAGACCCTGGCCTGAATTAAGGAGTAAAGAAGGACCCATGTTCGAATACAGACGCATAAGCTAAGAAATTGCGACACCGAGAAAGGCATTTCTATGAAATTTATTTGTGAAGCAAGGATTATATTTCCAAACTGGGAGGGAGTACCAAATCCAAATTCGTATTTTAAAGATAAAGAAATTGAAGACCGGATTGATGAGTGAACATGACCAGGGACCCTGATGTTCGGATCACAGAGCCTTGGGGAGAACCCAGGTCCCGAGCTTCCAGTGGTCCAGCCACAGAACAGACTTGACAAGAAGCACCTGCGCTGGCTGCCTAATGGGGGTCTGTGGGGTAAAATGCGAGTGAGATGTAAAAGCACCTAAAGGATTATCATTCCGTGGCTTGGAGTGAAGAGTTGTTACTTCCTGCCGAAGATCGGCTTGTAGATCGACTTGTTTCTTTCCCTGACATTTTCCCCTTCTATTTTTGGAATTAAGTCAGTATGAACAGTTGTTTCTTTCAGAGCCGAAGTTCATCACATTTCTCTGGTCAACAGTGACATCTGGTGGATATCTAAAAAATCTCTGCATTTGCTTATAATTGAAAGTTCCCGGATCACAGGAGTCTTCAAGAAGGGCAGGTTACACAACATTAGAGACACTTGGTCCTTACCGTGGCATAGGACATCAAGAAAACAGAAGGAGGTTTATAAAATGTTTTAATAATGATCAAAAGAGCTTCCAAGTAGCTAGAAACCACCCAAGGACGTAATTTTTAATAGACTGCAGTCATCTGCCTGCTAGCTCACTACCTTCTAAGACAGCATGTTTAATTTACAGAATAAATAAATGAAAATTCTATTTTATCCTCTTCTTCCCCTTTACTCTTGTCACTATTGAAGCAGCTAGCCAAAGAAAGGGCAACTTTGGAAAAACAAAACGGCAACCACAACAATCATAACAAAAAGAGATTCCTGTTGATATCTAGTTTTGAGATTCAGAAAGTCTAAACACAGCCGGCCCAGTGGCATAGGGGTTAAGTTCGCACACTCTGATTCAGTGACCCAGGGTTCGCAGGTTTGGATCCCAAATGTGGACCTACACACCACTCATCAAGCCATGCTGTGATGGTGTCCCACCTACAAAATAGAAGAAGAATGGCATGGATGTTAGCTCAGGGCCAATCTTCCTCACCAAAAAAAAAAGTCTAAACACCTGTGGTAGTTAAAAAGATTTAGATAAAAATGTCAAAGAATGATCCAGATTAAGGCAGGGAAAGAGTTTCTTGGGTGGGCGAGTAAGGCAGGCAGAGGTTTCTGAGAACTGCAGCGAGAGTGGAGGAGATGAGTGGAGGAGTTCATCAGGTTCGGCTGCCTCATGCCATTGCAGCTTCTGGGGAGGCGGGCTCAGTCAGAGAATGGCCCCCCTGCCTGTCTCTGCGGGTGATGCCACAGAGTTTTGCACTAGCAGTTAAGGAAGTAGCACAGGGTTACTGTACTCATGGGAGCACATGAGAACACATACCTGAAAGGTTAGGGAAGCAGGACCAAGAGAACAATGACCTCCACTATCTCAGTGGATGGCAACATGGACTGATGACATCAAAGAGGAGATGCCCCTCCGCCTTACCTCCCTACCACAATGGTACTAAATAAACAGTGATGGTTAATTTTACATGTCAACTTGGCTAGGTCACAGTACTCAGATATTTGGTTAAACATTCTAGACATTTCTGTGAAGGTCTTTTTTTAGCTGAAATTAACATTTAAATCAGTAGACTTTGAGTAAACAAGATTACACTCCATATTGTGGGTGGGCCTCATCCAATCAGTTGTAGGCCTTACTAAAAAAAAGACTGAAGTTCCCAGAAGAGAGGGAGTTCTGCCAGCAGACTGTCCTCAGACCCTAACTACAACCATTCCCTGGGTCTCCAGCCTGTCGGCCTACACTGCAGATTTTGAACTTGCATCTCCATGATCACATGAAACAATTCCAATGAACCAAAATAAATCTCTCTCCATATAGCGATGGAGATGCACACACATATCCTATTGATTCTGTTTCATACATAAACCCCCAGAGATTAGACACAACTCAGGATAAAGTGTAAATATATGTTAGGGGAAAGAGGTTAATTGATAGTAAGATCCTGTTAACTCCTGGTAGAATAAAATATCTAAATAGGAATTAAGTTGTTAAGTAAAAATAATTTTTTTGCATATATCTGCTGCATTGATGAGGCAGGAGGCTCACAGAAGAAATGTGCTTTTATGTTGGAATAAGTGACTTTGGGGCAGAACAGCCAAATGCTTGCTATTTTTGCTCTTCCTTTGCAGCAGTGACTTGTCAAATTCATCGGCACATTGTTTTTAAAAACTGTGTTTAAATGTCATTTCTCATTAAAGGAAATAGATGATGCAAAACTGATACATAAATTTCTAATACTTGAACCAAAAATTGCCTTTAACGGCATGTCAGAGGGACTACAATACATCGTAATTCATCTCGAAATATGAACCTTTAAGAACACGGTTACCAGATATGAGGTTTTTTTTTTTAATGAGGGGATAAGCAAGTTGTTAGTTTGATGTGAAAATTCTCATTGGAGAAGTTGCTTTATTTCTCCCACATGGCTGCTGACTCACATAAGAACAAATCATATTTTGACCACTTTTCATTCATCTGTGCTTTCTTTTTAGATTTTATGTTGTAAAATCTTCTCGCTCTCTTTACTTTGATGTGTTTGTTACTGGGTTTGTTCCTAATTAATTTTTGACACAACCCAGGAAATTTTTTCCCAGAGTAAAATGTTTTTATGTCAAAATATCCTTCCCTGATAATTCAAAGACAGTCACCCTAAATTCGTGTTTAATTTATAGGTGGGGTCATGTGTTTCCAAGAGAAGAGCTTATGTTAGCTTTTAAAACAGAAAATATCTCTATCAGCAAGATACAGCCCATGAGAGAGACACTGTCATTTTGATATAAGGCACTATTTACTGCGTCTATCTGGGAATAAACCGAGTAAATAGATTTGGCCTGTAGAATGTTTGAGTGGTAAGTTACCTAACAAAACGGGTCAATAGCAATACACAAGCTATTGTGACTAAAGTCACAAAGTGACTGACTGAGAGGTTGTAAAGTGTCTCAGGGACCTCTCTGCCAGGGGTGATGTAACACGTCTTAACACTTCATCCTTCTGAAATATTTTACTAGAGAAAACTTTAGGCATTTTTCTCTTTATCTACCGAGAAAGGTGACAAGATATTCTATCATCCCAGGCATTGAGTAACAGTAAAATTCCAAACCATTTTCGTGTGCTTCATTCTTGATGCCCACCCATCTTGAGATCCAGAAATCTTTAAAGTGTTTCTCAGATGGAAAACAAATAATGACTTTAGCTTAAAAAGAAACCACGAGGGCCGGCCTGTAGCAGAGTGGTTAAGTTTGTGGGCTCCACTTCAGCGGCCCATGGTTCACTGGTTCTGATCCTGGGCGTGGACCTAGCACCACTCATCAAGCCATGCTGTGGTGGTGTCCCACATAGAAGAACTAGAATGACCTGCAACTAGAATATATAATGATGTCCTGGGGGGCTTTACAAAGAAAAAAAAAGAGGAAGATTGGCAACAGATGTTAGCTTGTGGCCAATCTTCCTCATGAAAAAAAAAAAAGAAACCAAGACATTTACCTCTACTATATCCATAAAAATATTAATTTAGGTTTGACATCCATATGAAATAAGTGCCCCATAATCAAATATGCAGTGCATAAGACTGGATATCTTGAAAGATTTAATGGTTTTATTGTTTGGGGTTTTCAGAAAGCTATCCTAGTCTTATTTTTAGGTATCCTTGAGCTGACTTAATTTCCTTGAGCTCTAGAGCACAGCAAATCCATCACTGGATCTGCCAGGGAAGCTAGCAGATTCCTGTCCCAGCCTGTGGCCAGTGGAAGGTCAAAACACTTCTCATCAGGTATCTCTGCCTGCTCGGAGGGGCTTGGAAGTTAAGTCCTAGTGCTGGAGTCTGATTTGTGGAACCCTCCTGCCTACAATGCAAATTGTCTTCCCTTGATGCTCAAAGCAAAAGAGATGAGCAAATCCCCTTCGCCTCAACATAGAACCTGTGTTTTGCTCTACTTTAACAGAAAGGGTGCATTTGTGACGATTCCATACCACTCTAGTGGGTATGTAGACACTGCGTCTGTACCCCAATCATGTCTGGTTAGGTCCTGTATTTTTCCCTCCCATTGGTAATGTGCAGCCATATGATCACCCTGTCTCTGTTTTTGTGGGTGGGAGGGGTGATTTCCATCATCCTTGAATGAAGCCCAAGAAGAATTTGCCAAAGGCCTCCATGGCCCTTTCCCAAAGTCTAATGGTAAGTATTTTAGCTACATAAATACTCTGCAAAAGATCACTTCTACTAAAGACCCTCCCAAATTTTAGCCAAGGGTTACCCTCATGTAGAGAATAGACAACAAAGGGAAGAAAGACAAGCTTTGACTGTAAACGAACTCATTAGGTAACTGAAATCCTCGCAGGCCAGCACGAAAGGGGGTCTGCCTTCTCACTAGGAGGGGGTTGGGGAGAATACAACTTTCTCAGCCTATTTCTCCAATGACAAGCTGAGCTATTGATGAAGAGGAAAGAAAGAACTGATTCAAAAGAAATACTTAGAAAGTCTCCTGCGTGTCTTCAAGTCTCCTTCCCATTATTCCGGTTCTTGCCATAACATGCCTTCCATCCCTACCCTTTCATTCTAAGGTAAGCCTGGAGGGCTAATATGGATTGAAGTCCTGTCCTTCATCTCTAACATCACGTAGAGGAGGATGCATCAGGGTAAGAGGGCGTGGGCAGACCTTCGGCCAGTTGCTTCCCTCCAGCTGCCCCTTAGAACTGCCCACAATGAGAAGGAAGGTTCTGAGCTGGCTATGACAAGGTTACTAGAGGAAGAGACAAGGGAAAAGAGCATCCTCGTAACTGAGAACTGAGTTCAGGTCTTGGGATGCTTGTTCAGGCACCGGCTCCTCATTCCGGAGAGAAAACAGTACGACTGGATCAAATTAGCAAAGGTGAACTTCAGGCACATCAAGATGCTCGCAACGAACTGGCTGCAACTGTCTAGATGTGCTTGTGAACCGGAGAGTAGAGCTGTGTGTCCAATGCCCTTGGGGGCATCATTTTATCAATGGAAACAACCATCAAGGATGCTTTGTATGTGCACAACTGTGACTTTGGGGCACACACTGAAATCAGAAACCAAACCATTTAAATTAACTTCATTATATGGTGAACACCATTCAAGGGCCTGAGATGGATGCAAAGAAAGATGAGCAGAGATCTGTTCTTCAGAAAATTAAAACTCTTAAGGAAATGAGCAAGGAGTTCCAAAATGGTAACTGACTAAGTCCACAGCGCGCTGCAGAGGTGGGGTGAGGGTGTGGAGAGCAATGTGTGTATTTGAAAATGCACTGATACAGGAAGTTGTGAATCATTCCTCATGGTGCAGAAGACATTTTCAGGAAGAATTCAACTTGGAAATAATTATTTTCCTGCCGAAAGGCATTAACATACATAAGTTTCTCCCCAGACTTGAATATATCTGTAGCATATAGTTTGAGAGACCACGTTGGAAGAGAATGAGTCATTTAATATTTCTGTTATCAACCAAGCTACAAGTGTAACAGCTTACCCAGTAGGAACTTGGGCCCCACATTTTGTTTTATCAGTTGCTTCATTTATTTATTTTTCTGTCCATCAATTTGTTTATTTTAAGCCTTAGTGCATTTAAAATTCACTTCCTCCTTTTGGTTTCCAGCCTTAGATCTTTCATTTTACTTTGGGGGGCACAATCCCTTTGTTGTGAGAAGGGCCACTAGAGAGGTCCCTTGCAATAATGGAGACAAAAAGTAAGTCCTTGTCCTTTGTAGTGGTGTGGGAGGGAAAATTTTGCCTCGATGCTCCCCTCAGCTGCCCTAGAGGATTCCTAAGGCAGATGGAGTCTTGCACTAACCTGCCCCCATTGCCTGGTTGTGACTGTGAAACCACACTTGGGTTTAGTGCTGGGGGAGCTCTCGTGGGGCCAGCATTTGCAGGCAGTGGTTTTGCCAGCACAGCTGAATCCTCCTGCTCTCTCCACTAGAAGGAGAAGACGAGGCACCACGAAGACTGATTCTTGGACCAGAGTAAGCAAACCTTGTGAGATCTTGGAAATTTCAGCAATGGGAAGCCCGACGGTATTAAAAATTCCTTATAATTTTAACAGCAAAGGAAATAAGGTCTTGTTCTGTACTCCAAACCAGTAAAAGAGTACATACTGGTTATACTTTAACACATCTCAAAGTTGATTGCAAAACAGTTTGGAACAAGAAATAGTAGTAATAACTATGTGAGTAATGCTTGGCTAAAGCTGGTCTGCCCTCTAAATATTTCGTAAGCATATATATACATATGCTTAATCCTTACAACAATACCATGACGTGGAAAAAACATGGTGCACAAGAGATAGCAAAGTCTGATGCTTGATGACCAGTGGTCTTTCCCAGGTGACTAGCCCTGAGCCTGTCTGCTGTCTTCCTTGCTACGGATGAAAGGTCAAAAGCCACACACATGAAAGAGGATAGATTCAGGAGTAGAAACTGGCATTGCCTTAAAATGGATTAAGCCTATCTCCTCCAGTGACTGGCTCGTAGCATTGTCGTTAAGAACAGCACTGTGCTGCAATGAACAGAGGGGTGCATAAATCTCTTTGGATCATGGATTTCAAGTTCTTTGGATAGATACCAGTAATGGGATAGCTGTATCGTAGGGTATTTTTATTTTTAATTTTTTAAGAAATCTCCATATTGAGCTCCATAGTGGCTGCACCAGTTTGCATTCCCACCAGCAGTGTATGAGGATTCCCTTTTCTCCACATCCTTTCCCATATTTGTTGTTTTTTGTCTAGCCAGGATGTGGAAACAACCCAAGTGCCCTTCTACAGATGAATGGATAAAGAAGATGTGGTGTGTGTATATATATATATATACACACACACAATGGAATACTATTCAGCGATAAAAAAGGACAAAATTGTCCCATTGGCAACAACATGGATGGGCCTGGAGGGTGTGATGTTATGCGAAATAAGCCAGAGACAGAAAGACAAATACAGCATGATTTCACTCATGTGGAAGATAAATACAGGGATAAAGAGAACAGATTAGTGGTTACCAGAGGGGAAGGGGGTTGAGGGGTGGGCAAAAGGGACAAAGGGGCACATATGTATGGTGATGGATAAAAATTAGACTACTGGGGTTGAGTACGATGAAGTGTATTCAGGAATTGATAAACAATAACGTACACTAGAAATTACACAATGTTATAAACCATTATAATCCCAATAAAATTACTTAAAAAAAAAAAGAATAGCATTGTGCTCAGCTGGGGGATGTTGACCCTATATTTACATCACCTTTTCCCCATCATCTGTATAAGTTAGGTTTGCAGATATATGCAAAGTTTAGTCTTTGTCATATCCAACGTTTTGTTTAATTTAGAAGGATAAATAATCAGATGTTGACAGAAATGAGCAATGCTCCGTTCAAAAATGTAATCTTTCTGGACCTTGTTAAAGTAACATCAGGGGAAATTGATGACCATAAAGATTTACATTTATTAATCTAGGGGGATTTCTTTCTAACTCGGGAAAGATAATAGTTATTTGAGTTATGGCTGGATAATGGAGACTATTGAATGAGGGAGTCCCCTTATAGTTAACACTCATTAATCATTTTTATAATTAAAAATATATTTCTCAAGTCAGTCTATTCTTCATATTTAAAGAATATCACAATAAACCTTTCTGGATACCCAATATGGGAAGTTATTTTTAAAGAATGATTGAAAAACTAATAACAAAATAAATAAATTTTTTAATTAAAAAATATGATTGAGGGGCTAGCCCGGTGGCTCAGCAGTCAAGTTCGCACGTTCCACTTTGGCGGCCCAGGGTTTGCTGGTTCAGATCCCAGGTATGGACCTAGGCACCGCCTGTCAAGCCATGCTGTGGTAGGCGTCCCACATACGAAGTAAGGAAGATGGGCACGGATGTTAGCTCAGGGCCAGTCTTCCTCAGCAAAAAGAGGAGTATTGGCAGCAGATGTTAGCTCAGGGCTGATCTTCCTCAAAAAAAAATAAGAAAGAAAATTAAAAAAAAAACTTGCTAATCCTACAGATGGCAAACTCTTATTTACTTACAAGATTGAACATCTCATGTATTCATTGACCATTTATATTTTTCTTTTCTCAATTGTCAGCTCACATTATTGGCCCATCTTTTTATTGATATAATCTATTTTCCTTTTGATTTATGGGCTCTTTATTTTTTATGTTGTGAAATTTTTCTAACTTCTCATTAGTCTTTTAGGTTTCAAAGGGTGTTATCCTTTGTTTTTACTATGCAAAGTACTTACTTTTAATGTTATTTGGAAAGTTGCTAAGATTGTATGCCTAGGTATTAAGGGTTATGGCCAGATGGCACTATTAAGAGATAGTGAGGACCATCAGATCCAAAAAGTTAACCTATACCTTTATTGCTGTAACTAGAAAATAAACTCATTTAAAAAAACAAGAAGAATATTCTCCAAATTACTCCCTAAGAGGGAATCAAATATTTTATTTTTATTTTCATAATAAATATCCCTATACTCAGGCAATGTTCATCCCCTACGCACACAGGATACATATTCTTTTATACATTCAACTCCTGGCATTTTCTCAGTTTAATTTATAATCCTTGACTTACAATAATTATATAAGCCAAGTGAACACTGACCCCTAAGGTTTTCTTTTCCGCTCTTGCTGAGAGGATCTTAATTAGCTATTTGACTTATCCAAGTATAGACAGCTGAACAGCCTCTGTTGATGAGCTCTGAGTGACCAGGACCAGTGGTTCTTCCTCTAATGAGCAGGTCTCCAGCAGAGCTTCTGAGTGTCCTTGTTCTCTGTCCACAGTAGACCCACTCTAAACTCTCTTCAGTCTGGAAACTAATTCCCGCGAGTGTCTCCGCCGTTCTCAATATTGGCTATGAATTGGAATTATCTATGGAGTATAGAAAAATTTTCCCGATCTCATCTCGTGAGTTATTTCTGGCTCACTGCATTTCATGAGGTTGTAGTCAAGATGTCGATTAGGGCCACAGCCATCTGAAGGCGTGACTGGGGCTGGAGGATCTGCTTTCATGATGGCTCGCTCACACGGCTGCTGCCAGGTTTCAGTTCCTGGTCACAGGGATCTTTCATACAGCTGTTTCAGTATCCTCATGACTTGGCAGCTGGCTTACTCCCAGAGCTCATATGAGAACAAAATGGAAGCTGCAACCTATTTTATGAAATAGCTTTGGAAGCCAAACTCCATGCTACTTGCAATATCCCATTAGTTACACAAGACATTTCTTTCATCGTAGGAGGGGAATACACAACTACATGAATATCAAGAAGCGAAAATCCGTTACCATCTTAGAGGCTGCCTACCACAGGTATCTTGACACATCATCCTTCAATTTTAGCTCATAAGTAAATCATAAATTTTAGATCTTTGGCAGTCCTTTACAATTCAGTTAAGTTTTTACCACCAATAACATGACAGTTCATGTCTTATTTGCACTTGATATTTCATTATTTGACAATGTGTTGTCTAGTAACACATTGAGAACATAGAGCTTTAAAAATATAGTTTCAATAATTTGTGATGCATTAACAAAATTTGCATTGATCTCATTTGATATTTTTGGCATTTGCCTTAAAAAGACATAGTTTTTTTTCAGTGATCTGAAAATTCTAAATCAAGAAATTTTATTTTTCTGTTTTAAAAACACAAAAGTTTGGGGGCTGGCCCCGTGGCCGAGTGGTTAAGTTCGCGCACTCCGCTGCAGGCAGCCCAGAGTTACGTTGGTTCGAATTTCGTTGGTTCGAATTTCGTTGGTTCGAATCCTGGGCACGGACGTGGCACTGCTCATCAGGCCACGCTGAGGCAGTGTCCCACATGCCACAACTGGAAGGACCCACAGCGGGGGATATACAACTATGTACTGGGGGGCTTTGGGGAGAAAAAGGAAAAAAAACTTTAAAAAAAAAAAAAACCATAAAAGTTTGCCTCCTCTGCAGAGGTATGCAATCTTTTCTATCCACAATAAGTGTGATCATTTTTCTCAACAATCATGGTACGTGATCTACATCAGCACATCACCTACATCCTAGAGATTAACCAATTCTCATGTCTGAAATCGTCATGAACTTCAACAATGAGGCAAGATGTGTATTAGCAGTGCCTTTTGTATGTTAATGGAATGTTAACATTTTTAAATTTTTGGCTAGAAAAACAATCTTGCAGTTAAAAACTCACTTTTAAAGAAAAAGATAGTAATATGTAAAATCAGTCCTCAAGTACCATATCATTTCAAGAAAGGTGAAATTTACAATTACTGATAGAACGATTCATTTCTCATATGCCCTACCACTGAAAATATTTGCTGTGGGGGCCAGCCTGGTGGCATAACGGTTAAGTTCACTCTGTCCATGTCGGAGGCCCAGGGTTTGCAGGTTCAGATCCTGGATGCAGGCCTACATACTGCTCATCAAGCTGTGCTGTGGCAGCATCCCACATACAAAATAAAGGAAGATGGGCAAAGATGTTAGCTCAGCGACAATCTTCCTCAAGCAAAAAGAGGAAGACTAGCAACAGATGTTAGCTCAGGGCCAATCTTCCTCACCAAAATAAAAATAAAAAAAATTTGCTCTGCCCTGAAAAATAAATGTAAGGAATTATCCCACGTGAATGTCTTATTGCTTATATAATCATTAATAGCTTATTGAAACAGGACCTTAATAACTACTCTTACAATTTTAAGGTATATTAAACTACTCGAGTAATTGTGAGCTAATGATAATAGACATTATGTTATTACTAAAAGTAAGCCAGAATTAAGGACTCTCCAGTTCTTGAGCCAAAATCTACCCTCTGATGAGTTTAATATAGTTTAGTAGGCAAATGCCAAGAATTTATATTTTCACATGATGCTAAAAAGCAGCATAGCTTTAAATGGCTTTAATGGCAAAATCCTAAAAGACTTCAGGGTAAGTATGTCATTATGAGAAAGAGCAGTGCAGGTGTGTCTGTCTGTGAGCTGTGTCTCAATGCATTTTAATCCGAGTTTCTGAGTCCTAGCGGCCTTGGCATGTCTCTCTTCATGGAACACTTTTAGTTATTCATTATTTAATTAATAGCCCACTTTGTTCCAAAAAGGGCCTAATGTAAGTGAGTCCTTCTGCATTCTACGTTTGGTTTGTATGGAGGTGCGTATGGTGTGCAGGGTATTTGTCCATTTGTCTAGTGGATATGCCTCTGTGTCTCTCTGTCTGCATTTCTCTAGATCTACCTGTGTCTTTCTGAGTTAAACAGTTTATTTTTACTCATCAATAAACTTACACCTCATCTCATTCCAAAGAGGATTTGAGGCAGCTGCATTACCCTATATGTACAACTTTCCGTATACCATATGTGTCCGTACCTCTGTATCTCAGCATCTGTCTTTCCCTCTCTTTTTCCTGCCTCATTCCAGGACACCAATAACCCTATATTTAACCACCAGATCTTTTCTTATAATCTTCATTAAAAACTTTGTCTTGGGGCCTGACCCAATGGCACAGCAGTTAAGTTCACACGTTCCACTTCGGCAGCCTAGGGTTCACCACTTCGGATCCCGGGTGCAGACCTGGCACCTCTTCACAAGCCATGCTGTGGCAGGTGTCCCACATATAAAGTAGAGGAAGATGGGCACGGATGTTAGCTCAGGACCAGTCTTCCTCAGCAAAGAGAGGAGGATTGGCAGCAGATGTTAGCTCAGGGCTAATCTTCCTCAAAAAAAAAAAAAAAACTTTGTCTCATTATTCATCCTGTGAATTTCCACATAGTCTTACCATCTATTCTGCCACCTGTTCCCAAAACGTTGCCTGTCCTTTTAGTGACTGCAGGGTACTTTAGCACCCCCACTGAGTCTCAAATATATCACAACTAAGCTTTGCAGAAATACACTTCTTAAACTTCAGATCACAGCTTCTGTCCCCAAGCTATCCGAAGATCTATTGCTGAATTCGAAAGTCAGTCTATTCCTAAAGCAGACCTGACACCAGTGGTGGTGGTTTATGGGTCATGCCCTTGCGCATTACCATTTAATGAGGCCAGGAAAAAATGGGCAATCGTTCCAGATGCTGCAGCTTTTCTTTTGTTTTACTTAAAGCTGATACCTGCAGTTAGTGCTAATTGAGATGATAATCAAATCCAGGAACTAAGGCCTTATTCACCCCTGAGGTCTAAGCATCTGATAAATACTGAAAGGTGAACCAAATTTTACGATAACACACTTTAAGGATAAGAATTTAGATAAAATGGTTGGATTGATCAAAACCCTCTTCCATGAGCTATGGAAATAAGATTTCTGAAAATAAAAGATGGGGAAAGAGTGGTTAATATTTTTAAAGACATCTTTGGCTTCCATCTCCTACTCCAGCTGAATTACTTTTGTTTATAGGCAGCATTATGTAGCAGATTAAAGATAGTAGTAAATTTTTTGACATTTCTTTCATAGAGAAGTAGCCCTTAAATCTTCTCTCCTGTAATCTGGCTTGGCCTTAGTGACCAGCTTGACCAATAGAAGGCAGCGGAAGTGAAACGATGAGATTTCTGAGGCTAAGATATAAATCTCAGATTCCCAGAGCACTCTAATAGATACCTCCAGGAGCAACATTCAACTGTATTATTTCATGGAGTTGCGCTCCAGAAAATGACATTCACACAGACATTTAACTGTGCCCCTTGAATTGTACAAGCCAGAATTACTTCCTCCTCCAGCTGCTTTCTCCCTGTGTGTCTCGCCCCATCCTATCCTCTTCTTTCTACTCTTCCTCGTTACCTTTTGAGATAAGCTAATAGCTCTCAACTTGTGCTCAGAAAAACTACTTTCATTCTCTGCTTTGGTAGGTCCTGACTGCTTTTGGAGTAGATTGAGAAAATTTTTCATATCAAAAAATGTCAGTTTCCCTTCAGTTTCCTCCTAGCTGTCTTGGAACACTGTCTCTGAAAGCTCTGAGCCGCCACATGAGAACTTATACTCTCTGAGACCACTGTGATGGAGCGGCCACAAGAAGGTGCTCTGGAAAACCATCCCCACTGAGCCCTGCTTTCCAGCCTCCCTACCAAGATGCCAGATGTGTGAATTAAGCCCTCCTGGGCCCTCCAGTCTAGCCCATCTGCCAGTTGAATACAAATAAGTGATCTCCATGAACTGATGTACATAGAATAGAATAATCAGCCAACTGTGAAGGCCTAAATTCCTGGCATAGTCATAAGACATAATAAAATGGTTGTGTTAAGCCAACTAAGTTTTGGGGTAGTTTGTTTTGCAGAAGTAGGTTGCTGAAACACCTCACTATCCTACTTACGCTCTCTGTCCCAGACTTATAGGTGGAATTTCAACTCCTTTCTTGATTTCCAGACAACGCAAGCATCCAACATGCACACACCCATCTTCCCTTACTATGTGCAATCCTAGCTAGACAGAGAGAATGAGGATCAATATTAACCCCACTACAGACACCTAACATAGTTTATGCTTATGATTTTTTCAACATCAAGTTCTATGAAAGAACTACTTGCTCCTACTGCAATATTTGAGAGGTACATTGAACCTACCAATCTCTCTACTACTATACCTTTTTACGATCAATCCTTGTTACTTTGGGCCTATATATTAACTGGGTTCCTTCTAGTCATCAAATAAAAATTCTGTACTTCAGAAGCAACTTGAAAAATATGTACTGTACTGAGTCTCATACAGTATGGACAATAAATACTTGCTTATTGATTGACTGAACCTTTAACACAAACATCTCTTCCAGTAAATCTTTACTTCCCTATGTCTGTGTTTCGAGAGCTGAGCAACAGAACATAAGGGTAATGTGATCACTGAGAACAGAAGGGTTCTGCCACATTCCACCCTCAGAGATCACTCCCCATCACTGAAACATTAGATAATTTCAAGAAAGGAATTCCCTAGAGGTTACTTTTCAAACAAGTACTTATTTTTTTTTAATAACTGACAACAGGAAAAAAAAAAATACCTGGAGGCTACAGACATGACAGAGCATATTGCATGGGACAAATCTCTTCACATCTAAAACACAGTGATGGAAAATATATGCATTTCTCCAGGAATGTACATACATATTTTGCTGTGGAAAAAAAATCTTTCTCCCCTAAGGGTCTCAGATTCCCAGGGCATTCTAATAGATACCTCCAGGAGCAACACTCAAATTTATTATTTCATGGAGGTGTGCTCCAGAGAGTGACATTCACACAGACGTTTAACTGTGCCCCCTTGACCTGTACAAGCCAGAAGTACTTCCTCTTTCAGCTGCTTTCTCCCTGTGTGTCTCGCCCCATCCTATCCACTTCTTTCTACTCTTTCTCATTACCTTTTGAGATAAGCTAATAGCTCTCAATTTGTGCTCAGAAAAACTACTTTCATTCTCTGCTTTGGTAGGTCCTGACTGTTTTTGGAGTAAATTGAGATAATTTTTCATATCAAAAGCACTGGTAGGAAAAATTGAGTCAATATTCGGGGAAATGCACTTCTCAGTGCCAACATTCCAGCTATCACTACCTAGTACAGGGTGAGAATGGGGGGATTTTGGAGCTCCAAGCTTTAGGAAGTACATTAGCTAGTTGAGTTGAGTAACTCATGACTTCCTTTATCCTCTCTGAAGTTCACCCCAACTGGAAATATTTAACCAAAGGGTTAAACATGTGGAGACATTTCCCCCAGAGCAAAAGAAATAATGGAGCCAACACTCCCAGTGTTGTTAGCACCATCCAAATGCCACCAAAACTGATGTCATTGAATTTGGCTGCTTTTCCATCTCAGATTTGGGGTTAGCAAGAGATAAGTCATCAGGGAATCTAATTATTATTGAGATAATAAATTAGAGGAATGCATCTAGCCCCTGCTGAAGCTTGGCTCATAATGAACCTCTCTCAGTTGTATGATGCCAAAATGAAATGCCAGGAGCACTAGATTCTGTTTCAGAGCTGGGAACCGCATACTAACAGTAACTGGTTGACTGTTGGAGTGTTTCAAAGTCATTGGACTCTGAACCCTACTCGTAAGTGTATAAGAAGGTGGTGAGGTAGATGGAAGGTAAGATCCTTCTCCTCCTCTCTCTCTCTCAAACACACACACACACACACAGTGGGTTAGTTCTAAGGTCCTCCCCTTCCTCAGATTACTAAAGTCAACATGGAATGTTCTCAAGAACAAAGAGTAATATTCACTGATTTTGTCCAGGATACTGTACTAAGCGGTACAACATCCTAATACATTCTGATTTCCTCTAGTTGCACACTAAATTTCAATGCCTCTGGAGACACACTGGCCACATTGCTGAGGAATTCTCTTCCTTAATCCCATACCACAGCTCAGACTCGGGCTAAGTTTCCTTTCTCCATTTTTCTGCCTCCACTTAAGGGAATGACTCAGCTGGTGTCACACAAGCACTCTGGGTGCAGCCTCAGAGTGTTGACCATATCTCCACAGGAGGGTAGGCCTACACATTTAAAGTGTCAAATTACCTATCTTCTTTCATGGGGCGTATTTTATTGACTTGGCAATAGGACTGGCAGGAACAATAGATCTACATGCTAATTCCTGTCACTGTACATAACACTTAAACCACAGTCTGCCTTTGCAGATATTCATGCTGAGGCAATGGTGAGGACAGGGATTGTCAGGTTTCCCAAGATGGCCTTTTTCTAGGTCCCATACGGCAGCCCTGTGCCTAAAGTGGCCTCCACCCCCTCGCCAGGATGGGCACCTGAGTTTCATCTCCCTCTTTCACTGCTCTCTCCCTAGTTTTTGCCTCATAATGTCTTTATTTCTCAAACAAAACGATCTCATCTTCCTTTCATAACTGATTGTAATGCTACATTAAAAGGACTCTCAGAAACATTAAAGTTCCCAGCTTTCACTAAGGCTGGGAGTGTCCACTATTCACATATTCCCTGGGGGGAAATATTTTTATTCCCTCAAGGAAATTTAGGAGAAGAAGAATCAGTCTGATATTAAAAAGAAAAACTAAGAAAAAGAAAACAGCTAATTTGTCCTAATAGGTCAATGGAAGGTCTTAACAAGTATCCCTCTGAATGTGACATATATCCGAGGTCTAATCTCTGCAGCTCTGCCTAAAATTGTTTATTTTTCTCGTTGTTACTAGACTGTTATGGGCTGAATATGTCTCCCAAAATTCATATGCTGAACCCCTAGTACCCCAGAATAGGACTGTCGATTTGGAGATAGGGCCTGTAAGATGTAATTAAGTTAAAATGAAGTCTTTACAGTGGCCCTAACCCAATCTGACTGGTGTCCTTATAAGAAGAGAGATTAGGATGCAAAAGAGACACCAGGGACGGACACTCACAGAGAAAAGGCCACGTGAGAACACAGCAAGAAGATATTCATCTGCAAGCCAAGGAGAGAGGCCTCAGGAGAAACCAAACCTGCCAACACCTTGGTCTTGGACATCCAACCTCCAGGACTGTGAGAAATAAATTCCTGTTGCTTCAGCCACCCTGTCTGTGGTATTTTGTTATGGCGGCCCAAGCAAACCAATAGAGGACCTAGGAAAGGGAAAACGCTCTTTCTAACATTTAGGTCTTTTACAGATATCTAACATGGAAAAGAAAAAAGATAAGAATTAATACAGAGGTTTTACAGTTTTGGTCCTAGTCAAGCAATTCCAAGAGAGGGACCAATTTCCTCAATTTCTTCCTCTGGAAACTACAACAAGGTCATGGCAATGAGTCTGAAAATGTAATGTTGTTCTGTCTCTTCTCTTTTCTCTCCTGGAAGGATCACTTAAGAGCATGTTTTCTCCCTTTGATGGAATTTACCTGAAACACTTGACACCCCAAACTCAAATCCAGAGCAGAAGCTTTCTCCAAGGATGCAGATGCTTGAGCAATTCTCATTCAACTTCCTGCCCTAGTATCCTACTAAAACCTTTAGACAGCTTCTCAAAATTGACTGGCAGTTTTCAGATAACAAGATTTAATTATGTAAAATAGACGTTAAAGGTCAAACGTGAATTCTGGAATACTTCTAATCAATCTCCCTTGGAATAATTGAACCTTAGCTTTGTACAGAATTTCTCTATTGCAGCAAACTCAAACGTTTTCAGTTTCAATGAATCCTAAAATCCTATTACATTCTCATAATTCCATATCCCTTACCTACTGCTATTATTATAGTTGGCTTTTTTATCAATATTCATAATGTTCACTCTGCTATTACTATCTGCCCTATGACAATTTGTGCATATTTTTCTTGGAGGAATCTTTAAATCCAGAAAGAAAGTACCTCTTTACAACTCTTCTAACATGCCAGCTTACACTTGAATGTATCTGAAAACCTCAAATACATGAGATGCTGTTATCAACTTCCTCCAGTTAGCTTCATCTCCTCCAGCCATAAGCCAACTTCTACTAAAATTCAGCATGTAATTGTCAGGCTCATATCTGTTGGGACAGGTACACTGAAGTATCTGTTCCTGGGATTATAAGCTGCTTTTAGTTTTCCCCTTTTAGCAGAACAAATGGTGAAATTGAATAATCTCATATACCTTCTCTCACAACAAGGCTTTAAATTGGGTCATCATTAATTTATCTAATTGTCAATAAGGCGCATGGTGAATTTCAGCTTATATAAACTTTGATATCAAAGCCCAATTTAAAAGTAAGATTATATGATTGTCTCCCTCATAATACCACATGAAATGCAATAATTTTAGCTGGAGTTTTTTCCATATCTCATTCCAGTCTCTTGCAACTCAGTATCTTCCAATCTAAACTCTATTCCAAGATAGTAAATTTAGGATTAAGAGAGAGGAAGAAGAGTGGAGGGGGACGGGGGACCCTGTGCAGGGTGTGCAAGATGGAAACTCACAAACAATAAAAACTGTCCATCCCTAGCCTACAATTGATAGGTATTGCCCCACGATTTCTTTCTCTCATTAGAGGAATCCCGTGTTCAACACAAGTTTAACTTTATCAACATATCCAGTAAACTGAGGTGAGAGTGGACACGTCCAGCTGGTGATCTGAGTCCTTACGGGGAATGACGTGTAGAATTGGTCTCCTGGCTTGCAGTTGCCAAGAAGACCCTACTTACTGCTGACATGGCAGTGTCTGCAGCTTCCTTGTAGAGAATCATTGCTCTAGGCCACAGCTTGGTATGCAGGAGGCCTTTGTTAAAATCACATATTAAGTGCTATTGGTCATTATTACTTTTTACCATCTATTAGCTACATAATTTTTTAGATGGCAGTAGATAGTAGAAAAGCTGGAGGGAGGGAGAGGTGTGACATGTAGCCATCATGGCGACAGCTTGAGAGAGGAGGCTGCCTACTGTTATGGTCCTCAGAGAAAAAGAGAGACTCTTCAAGAGCAGGTGAGAAGACATAAATCAAATATTTGTCAAGAGTAGGCGCCAATTGTAAAGTTTATAGTCAAATAATTAATGTGCTGTTTATGACACCACCCACAAATCTGCTTTTCTTGTATTACTAAATCCATTACTTGTTCCATTTCCCGAATTCAATGGCAAACTTGGCAAGAGTGGGATTTCTACAGCCTTCCTCATGAGAATATCCCATTTCTTAGGAGCTTTTAATGTCATGTAGTTATCTCTGATAAAACAGCCAAGCTCTAAGCATTATTTCATTTCTCCTTATTGTACTCTTTTAAATGTCCTATTAAATGCATTCTCTCCTGCCTCGATATTTATAGCTTCCAAATAATTGTAGATTATTATGTTCTCCCAACCAGCCTACAGCAACTGCCCAAGTCTGATCTTTCAATAGCTGAGTGTAAATCACCTTCTTTGTCCATTAACTTTGAATGGATTTAGAAAACCATGAACTCACATAAAACACAAAAATGAAGGAAACTGTCTTACTTACCTAATTGGACAAACATCTGTCTTTCAGTTTTAGTCTCTTTGCTTCCTGTAAAACTGAGGAGGAATTCATCGCCACTTGGTGATCCCAATGAATTAAGACTTTGTTTTCATCAGTCAACTCATTAAAGACTTGTAGGTATGGATATAGTAGTAAAGTGGTCCCTCTTTGAAATGTTATCTATTTTGTCTTCGTAAGGATCCCGCAGAACTCTACTTGCCAACAGGGCAGCTGCAGTGTCAAAGTGACACCATCCCACGTACCTTGGTCACAGCTGGGACCCTCATAGAAACTGTCAAAGTAGGAAGTTGTCAAGGCAGTTGTAGAAGTCCCCTGCTGCTACCATGTGTGTCCTGCTCTAGTTTTCCAGCAAGATGAAAGTGTCAGCAATTCCCATCACACCTGAGATAATAAGTTTTAAGTTACTCGCTTCTCTTTTTTATTTTCTATCATCAATGTGACAACGAGCTGATATTCTAACATAAGAGGCCCAGGTTAAATCTACTTGGAAGATAAAAATGGCCACCGTTTGGAATCTACAGGCATTTTAATTGGCTGTGATTAACTGAGGCTTGAGAAGGAGATTGGGAGGACTATCCGTGTCCTTCACAGTTTATACTGGAACTGGACCAGGAGGAAAAGCAGTGAAGAGTGGCACCCAGTAGCTATGGCCATGCCAGGGCTGGCTGTAAACACACAGCCATGACACTCAAATGTTCCTCTTGCTTTCCTCTCCATTTTCTTAGATAACATATTGAATATGCTTGAATTGAGTTACCAGCCACCAAGCTCCTGCTGCTCCGACTAGAAACAGCAGCATAACTAGTACTGTTTATTTAGGTTGACTAACATGGCCCTTAGAAATTACCACAGCCAATCCTTTCACCTTATGGAATTAAAAAGACCTGAAACAGAGGAGTTTCCTGAAGCTACATCATGAATTCATGCCAGAGGCAGAGATAAAAAGACTCCAGTTTGGTTTTTTCCCCCGTATAACTCATACTTGATTTTGTTACATAACTGAGTCATACCCCACACACACATAAAAATGACTTTCTCTTATAGCTTCACTGCTGTTGGTTTTTTCTTCGTTTTTGTTTTAAAGGAGAACAAAAACAAAACACTGAAATATATTTTCAAAATCTCTCTCTAGGCTCAACAAAAAGAAGATAAAATTGAGTTACTATGAAGAATACCTTTGTGTCCCAAAGAAATGTCTCAGGCTTGGGAGCTTGGCAGGTGTGGTGGGTGCGGATGGAGAGATTAGATAGAAAATACTGTGGCTCCTTCCAGCTGTAGGAATTTCTGATAGATCTAAACCGCATAAAGAGGAGGAAAGTTGCAAGTATCATAACATAGAAAATTGTCAAATGCTTCATAATCATTTGTGAAACTGCTGCAGATCTGATGATAACTAACCTTATTTACTTCTATAGCTTATTATATATAGGAGAAGAAGCAGTTACAATTTCTCTCTGCTGTGGAACTAAGGGTCAAGTGAATTGTGCCTGAAATTGCCATTTAAGACTCAAGTGACAAATTGAGCTCTCAATCTAGAACCTGAAAGGGAAGGAGTCATTGGTTCTTTCATTGTTGTCTCTTTTTGTCTATCATTTCTATTTTATTGTAAACATCTTCAGCCTTAAATAAGCAGAAGATAGACACAATAAGGCATTCAAGAGACAAAAATGTCCACTCTCCCAATATTCCATTCATTCCATAATCGATCTCAAAATTTAGAAATTGTTCAAAGCTTTTCCATTAGGGCGTGTATATAAGATATTGAGCTCTGATACATTTTTCTTCAAGGATTTAGACTAGGAAAAAGATATTTTGAAGCTTAAAAGGAACAATATGACCAGTATATATCTGAGATCCACACATCTATAACAACAATTTTTAATGTTTTGAAAGCAGAAAATCCTTCAGTCAGACTAGAATGAAACAAAGTTTGGCAAACTAACAGCCACATTGCTTCTCCCTCAGATGCTGCACAGCCAAAGAGAGAGAAGATTTTTAAAGCTTATGCATCAGGTATAGAATAATACAGCAAAAGATGATTATTTTGTTTCATTCACAACTGAATCATCCTTTTTAAGTGTATGTTGAAAGTCCTTTCAAGCTGGCATATAATTTGCTTGGACTTCTCATTTGTAAGCAGTCAGGGGAAATTCCTGTTTTTCTGAGTCCCACAATCCACTATTATAGGCAGAATTTTCTTGGCAAAGGTATTTCCTGTATCCTCCAGAGGACTTTTTTGGGAGGGTCCGAAAAGTTAAACTTTGCCTTCCCACAGTGAACTGTATCTCTGGGTATATCATCTCACGATTTCCGAGCATATAAAGTGTGCTCGTTAGCCAGTCTAAGATACAAAGATGGACACATCTTCTAAAATAAGCTCACACCCTTTGTGTTCTGCTTTTTGTGTACCCATAGCTTTCTTGCTCTGGGTAATTGCACACTCCTGAAGCAGGTGGGTTGACCCCAGCATTTTGACCCCGTGGATGTTTTGATGCTGAGGATGGTCTTATTCTGGCAGGCATTTGAAAACTTGGCTCCTGACGTTCTGACATTTCCTGTGTCTCTATAGGTATCTCCTGATCGTCTTCACCCTCTTCTTGGCTTTATCTCAGTCTTTGCCTCTCTCTCTCTCTCTCTCTCAGACTCATTTCACTCTATCACTTACACGTTTTTCATGACAGAGCTGATCTCAGTCATTCACGAAAAGGGGTAGAGCATATCACTGGTAGAAATAACCATAATAAAATAGAAGTAACAAGGCTAAAACTGCATAGGGTTACATTTGATGGACAAATTAAATCGCCATGGAAAAATACACATCTTCAGTTTTTAATCTAAGGATTATGGAATCGGTAGAAATAATGACCGGAAAATTACAATTGATGAAATTAAAATATATTCAGTTGGCAAAATGAAACAGCTTAATGAATTGGGTCATTGTGAAATATAAATGAAAACAAACTATTCAAAATGAAGTCAATTTCAGTAAAATATAGAAGAAAAGTAGAAAATAATGGAAATGCTTACTCTGTACTGTGTAGACTGATCATTAATTAAGTTGAACATACGTATTGGTTTTCTAGGGCTGACAGACAAAGTACCACAAACTAATTGGCTTAAACAACAGAGATTTATTCTCTCATGGTTCTAGAAGCTAGAAGTCCGAGATTAAGGTATCAGCAGTGCTGATTCCTTCTGAGGTCTATGAAGGAGAATCTGTTCCATGACTCTCCCCAGCTTCTGGTGGCTTCCTGGCGATCCCTGACATTCCTCGGCTTCTAGACACAGCACACAGATGTCTGCCTTCATTTTCACATGGTATTCTCCCCATATGTGTGCCTACATCCAAATTTTCCCTTTTTATAAGGACATCAGTGATACCGAATTAGGGGCCCACCCTACTCCAGTATGACATCATCTTAATTTAGCTAATTATATCTGCAATGACTCTGTTTCCAAATAAGGTCAGCTTCTGAGGGACTAGAGGTTAGGACTTCAACATACAAATTTGGGGAGGACACAATTCTACCCACAACAATATACTTAAAAAATATGTTATCAACAAAAACGTATCCTTATTTGTGTTCTGGATTGCTATTTAACAGATTAGGATAATTGAAGAAATCAACCAGGTAATACATTTCCTGGGAAAATGTGGACTAACATGTATGCTGTTACTGTTGCTTCTTAAGATGGGAACTACATGGCTCTGGATGTTCCTTTGCAAGAAAATTCGTCCAGATCACAATGGTAGGGAACTAGAAAAGGTAGTACTCTTTGACGTGCCAATAAGGAAACTCACGGTGTCCCAACATTGTGTCTTATTGCCCTAATATTTCTGTTACAGCAAAAATTCAGAAGCCTGAACCTCAGTGCTGGGATGACGACAGGAAATGTGTCACAGACCATTCTAGTCAATCAAATCTGCACTGGAGAGGAACTAAGGAACATTGTCCTCATTTGGGACTTTGAAGCGGTCACCAGGTGGTCCTCATAGAGGTCATTTGTCCACTTGGGATGACTCAGATATTTGAAAGGTAAAAGCCATCTCACAAATAGAAGGCTTGAAATGCCATAGGTGTAGACTAATGATTACTTATAAGTACAGAAATGGATTTTGACTGGCCCCTGATTTGTGTTATCTGATCTATAAGTGAACGAATCTAAGGAATTCAATTCACTTTTGCCTTAGTCAGTGTACATGTTTGAAAATAATCCTGGTAATGAGAAAAAATATACATATATATGTTTATACATACATCTTTATATGTTTATACATATACATTTGCCATATATATATATATACACATATATATATATATCTGAGAGAAGAAAAAAACATACTTGCAAAAGACCTTAGTTAAATATATGCCCAATTGGCAGAGGTCAAAAGGAAATAGTTACATACAAATGAATGTGGTAAAAACATATTATAAAGCCTCCTTTAAAATAGTCTTTTCAACCTTAATAATAACTAAATGCATGCAAAATAATCATGACATACTAGTTTCACCTATCAGATTAAAAAGATATTTTGAAAAATAATAATATCAGTGTTGGTAAGATGTGAGAAAACATAGCTTCTTAGAAACTGCCAGGGGCCGGCCCAATGGTGCAGCAGTTAGGTGCGCACATTCTGCTTCCGCAGCCCAGGGTTCGCAGGTTCGGATCCCGAGTGCGGACATGGCACCACTTGGCAAGCCATGCTGTGGTAGGCGTCCCAGATATAAAGTAGAGAAAGATGGGCTCGGATGTTAGCTCAGGGCCAGTCTTCCTCAGCAAAAAGAGGAGGATTGGCAGCAGTTAGCTCAGAGCTAATCTTCCTCAAAAAAAAAAAAGAAAAAGAAACTGCCAGATGGGTATCAATTGATATATACTTTTCTGAAGATAATTGGACAATATTTACTAAAACTCTTAAAAATATTCAAGCATAACTGTTCTCTTCAGAATTTATTCTAGCAAGAGTCTCACAGAAGTCTCATTTCGTGGATATTTACAATATTGAAAGATTAGATTATTTCCAAAGTTCAGGAATAGAGAAATTGTTAAAGTGCGAACATATATTATACCAAAAAGTAAACAGCATTATATCAAATTGGTCACTTTACAAGTAATATTTTCCTCTACTTTATAATCATTTGAATTTTCCAGATCTCACAGAAAATAGGCAGTCGAACTGCGGTTTGAAGATGGATCTGTGTGCTTCCAAAGATCAAGCTTTTAACCTCTCTGTTATAATTTCCTGGATTCTTAAGTGCTATTTAATGTATCATTTAGGAGAAAGTTTGAACATTTTGTTTCTGGAATCAGAATGAACACTGATTTGTGTGTTCCTTAAGGGACCACAAGTTTGTTTCTCCACAACCTTAAGATGTCCAGGCGAGGATGCAGATGGGCAACCATATCAAATCCATACCAAGACAAAGAAGGTCAAAGACCTGCCCAGATTAGGAGAGAGGCCTGGCTGAGAGGTACCCATTCGACAGAGATTTGTAGAGGCTCTTCTTCCTCTCATCTTAAAGAGCAACAAACAGCTTTAACTTTTTCTCAGGGTAAATACAAGACTTTTTAAATTGTATTTTCCATTATAAAGAGGAGAGAACAATTTCAGGGTTGCTTTTTTAAAACATTCCTTCTCAAACTGTAGATATGTGTCAGAAGAAAGAAATAAGGACTATACAAGGTGGAAATATCTGCTGTCTTGACCTGTGTGTGTGGTTTAACCACTCATACAACCCTGAGTTCTGCAGTCTGTTTTGCATTTCTGGAAACCCAAATCTACTGGATTTAACAGGTTGACATCTGTGGTATAACAGAGAATATATCTATTCTTTGTCCCAGGTTCTTGGCATGGAACATCAAAAACCCTGGGAATTTCTTTAGTAATAGAAGTATCTTTGTTACACTAATGAAAGTGACTCGTGGTGGGTCCGTACATAGCTTCAGAGTTGAGCTGGTCACCAGAAAGACCATGTGATTAGAGGGTTGGAACCTTGGGCCAGCCAGATCTCTGGGGAGAGAATGCAGGAGGGTTCAGTGGGGCTAGAGATTAAATTTTATCATGTGGTCAATGAATTAATCAATCATATCTATATAAGGAAACCCCACTAAAAACTCTAGATACTGAGATTCAGAAGAGCTCCCCGATTGGTGAACACAGTAAGGTGCTGGACAGGTTATTCACCTGGATTCCACTGTAAGAGGGTGTAAAAATTCTCTGTTCCCTTTCCTTATTCTATGTATTTCTTCCTCTTGGGTGTTCTTGAGTTGGATCCTTTATGATAGAACTGTAATCATAAGTATAGTGCTTTTAGTGAGCTTTATTAGTCATTTAGAAACTGAGAGGGTCAAGGGAATTCCAGAATTTATAGCCAGGCCATCAGAAATGTGGGTGGGCTTTGAGACTTGCAACTGGAGTCTGAAGTGGGGTCAGTCTTGTGGAAGAATTTGCCTTTAATCTGTGGGGTCTATGCTAACTTCAGGCAATTAGCTACAGAAATTACAGAAAATCCAGCTCACATCAGGCAATTAAAGTCAAAACAATACTCTCAAAGAGCACTAGCAACCTAGTAAACAGCTACTGAATAATAAAAATAGTCAAGCATATTAGGTTATTACTCAAGTTCATGGTTCGCCCTATCCTCCCATATATTTACATCTCTATTTTTGGTTAAATCAGTTCTCAGTGTTTTCATATTTATGACTATGTAAATATCGATCACAGCAGAGTTAAATAGTATACTGTGACTACATTTCCTTTCCCACAGAATTTTTTTTCCCTTATCCTAGAGTGAATATGCCTCATTTTTTAAATTCACTCTTTCTTTGTATTCTGGCTGAGTCCTTGCCCACCCTACCATAGTTCTGTAGTAGGCCCTTCAATATGATTTTCCACACCATCAAATCTGTGCAATCTTCCTCTTATTTCCATTTTGCTCTAGTCTAAACTTCCTGCTCTCTGCAGAGCTGTCATCCTGGACAAAAAACTTCCCTTTACCCTCAGGCATTACTTTTTTTTTTCTGGATTCCAAGTCTGCTGTTTTCCTCATTTGATGGATCACATTCTCCAGTAACTTCCTGAAAACAGAGCACGAGCAGGGCAGCCCAGCGACATGGTGGTTAAGTTCACATGCTCCACTTCAGCTGCCTGGGGTTTGCAGGTTCAGATCGAGGTACAGACCTACACCGCAGTCATCAGGCCATGCTGTGGTGGTGTCCCATATACAAAATAAAGGAAGATTGGCACAGATGTTAGCTCAAGGCCACTCTTCCTCAAGCAAAAAGAGGAAGATTGGCTACACATGTTAGATAAGGCCCAATCTTCCTCAACAAAAAAAAAAAAAGAGTACTAGGTGGAAGATAACTTTAAACTCTGCATAATAAAAGTAACTTTATCCCACCCAGGTCGTTGGTGGCTACTTTGGTTGGTATGGAATTACAGATTGTGCATCCCCTTCTCTTGGCATTTTGACAGTATTTCCCACTATCTGGAGCCTTCAATGGTGTGCCTCTTGGACTGGTTCTTTATTTCTTTTTTTCCTCGTATTATCTTTCTTTCTTGCACCCTTTTTCTAATTTGAGATTTACTCAGTTTTATCTTTCTTCATGCTTTTCTAAATATCAGCTAGCAGTTTAATTTTGAAGAGCTCTTTTTCTCTGATTATCGATTAGGATGGCATCCAGTTCTTACTTAAGGGATGCAATACCTTCTCTCACCACTTGGATAATAAGACAAATTATAGGACTTTCTCTTTATTCAAGTTTCCTCTGTTTCCTGAATTGTCTGCTTAATCTTTTTATTATTATTATTGTTTTATTTGGGCTCTATCTTTCAAGTTGAAGACTCTCAATTATGTGTGGATCTTTGCCCTAATCTTCATATTAAATTAAAAGGCACTGAAAAGTTGATAGCTTTCTTCTAGTCCCCAACCATTATCCCTCCCTTTTCCACCTCAGGCTTAGGGCTAGAATTCAGCTGTTGCCAGTCACTGAGTGTTCCACCATCCTTTATTGGTTTCTTTAACCATCTCCATATCTCTGTAAATAATACCTTCTTGTAATTCTTTTCAGTTATTTTAACGGCGGTGTTATCTGGCCTACCACACTAGCCAATAAAAAACATAAAACTTATATCTTCCATAGTTTCCAGACCCAGGACACTATAAATATATATATTGACTAAATCAGCTAAACCACAAAGCAAATTTCCTTTGGCACAACTTCACTTGTCAACCTAGGACCCATAGTGCATATGTACATTTTTTTTGGAAAGAGGGCCTATCACTACCATTAGGGTCTCAAAAGAATTTATAATCTAAATATAGTTAGAAATGATTCTCTTAAACATTGCATTTATCTTCCTGAGATGCTATGTCTGACGTTTTGGTAGCTGATACCTGGGTGCCAAAAATACAGTGAGTAATGAAAGTATCACGACTCTTCTCCAGGAGATGTTGATTTTATTTTAGAGATAAAAAAGAGGCTTTGACTTTTATATGTTTTCTTATAACTGTTATGTTCAAAAATAAATCTTAAGCACCATTTCTTGCATAGTAATAACATTATCACTAAGTGAAATTTAATTGGACCAAAATTTCAGTAAATTTTTTTTTATTAGACCCACTTTGACATGTATTTCCAAATAGCATCATGCATGTTGTCAAGTATTTTATTTTTTGTTTATAAACTGCATCTTCTTTTCCAAAGGACCATATGCCTGTAGTTTTAGGTGCGTGCAGAAATTTTAATTGGAACACAAAGCTTTTATGTTTAAATCGTTGGTTTTCTGGATCTTGCTTCACCCTTTTCAATTATTTTAAAATGTTCAAAAAGATTTCAGTAATTATATTCAAATATTTATAAATCATTGGCAGAATGTAACAAGTCACAAGAAAAATATCGAAGGGCAAACTTATTGCCCAGGATAATTAAAGCAGCATCACACTATACAAAACAGCATGAAACAAAATTCAAAACTAATGGACTGAGTCTCATGAGCATATTGCTTTTAATAATTGAACAGGAAAACAGATATTCTAGATTTTTCAAAGTGACATTAGTAAAAGCTATTGAAAAGTTAATATTTCCTTTTGGAGAAGTGACTTAACTTCCTTCCTGTCTTGCTGTGCCTAATATCTTCCATAATTGTTGACAGCAAGCAATTTATACTGAGTGATAGAGCAACTTAAATATTAGAATAAAGGCTGATTCCTTCCACTGAAACTTACAAAGCTAAGAACAAAATAGAGCATTAGCACATTGGCCTTAAAAGGATCTTTACAAATACAATGTCCACTCAGACAAGGGATACAAAAGAAAAAATAAACAAGTGGGACTTCATCAGACTAAAGAGCTTCTGGAAGGCAAAGGAAACCAAAACCAAAATGAAAAAACAACCCACAGGCTGGGAGAAAATATTTGCAAATCATATATCCGATAAGGGGTTAATCTCCATAATATATAAAGAGTTCACACAACTGAACTACAAAAAAATAAACAGCCCAATCAAAAAGTGAGCAGAGGATATGAACAGACATTTTTCCAAAGAAGATATACAGATGGCCAATAGGCACATGAAAAGATGCTCAACATCATTAATCATCAGGGAAATGCAAATCAAAACAACACTTAGATATCATCTCAGGCCCATTAGAATGGCTATAATCACCAAGACAAAAAATAACAAATGTTGGAGAGGTTCTGGAGCAAAGGGAACCCTCATCCACTGCTGGTAGGAATGCCAACTGGTGCAGCCACTGTGGAAAATAGTATGTAGATTTCTCAAAAAATTACAAATAGAATTACCGTATGACCCAGCTATCCCACTACTGGGTATTTATCCAAAGAACATGAAATCAACAATACAAAGAGACTTATGCACCTCTATGTTCACTGTAGCATTATTCACAATAGCCAAGACGTGGAAGCAACCCAAGTGCCCAGCTACAGATGATTGGATAAAGATGTGGTGTATATACTCAGTGGAATACAAACTCAGCCACAAAAAAAGACATAATCATCTCATTCACAGCCACATGGATGGACCTTGAGGGCATCATGTTAAGCGAAATAAGCCAGGCAGAGAAAGACAAACACCATATGATTTCACTCATATGTGGAACATAAACAAACTTACGGACAAAGGGGACGATTGAGGTTACCGGGGTAAGGAAGGGGAAGGGTGGGCACAAGGGGTGCAGGGGCACATTTATATGGTGTTTGACAAATACTAACATACAACTGAAATTTCACAATGTTATGAACTATTTAGACCACGCACAAAAAAATAGAGAATTAGATGTTTCTGGCTATGTGGAAACTGATCATTAGATAATATACAGTATCCTTTATTATTTCTTTTTTTTAAGTGCACTTAACAACATTTCACAATTTTAGCTGGTAGATTCATTACCTATTTTCAGCCCGGCACTGATGCACCAGCCATGTTGCGGTGGCTTTCTTATGCTACTATTAGGCTTGATGCTATCAAGACCCAGTTCGAGCAGCTCCTCTTCCCTGATGTCTTCCCACAGCCCTCCAGTCTAGTTACTCTACTTTTCAAGCCACAGCTTTTGCTGTTTCTATCATTCATCTGTTACCTTTGTCATGTATCTATCCCGTGATAAGTCCACCACTTGTGATGATGGTGAAGACATGACCAAGTCAAGAGGATGTTAGAAGAGAAAGCCTAGTAGCTGGACCTTTCATCATAGAATCAACCCCATCATTCAATAACCATATGACTTGGGCAAGTCACTGGATTTCTTTGAATCTCAGCGTGCTCATTTGTCGGAGAGGAGACTCACACTTGAACTTCTTACCTCAGGATCTGTGAAGTTAACGAGGCAGTGAAAGAAAGCTTGAAAATTGTAACGTGCCGTGTTATTTTAAGGCATTCTTTTTGAATGTACGGGTAATGGCAGCTAACAGATATTCAATACATTATGTTCCACACTAAATCCTTCATATCCATTGCCTTACTTAATCATTAGAGAACTCTATGAAGTGAGGACCATTATTATCTCTATTTTACAGAGGAAGAGTCTGAAGAATATAGAAGTAGAACAAAATACTCATGATCACACCATTAGGAAGTGACAGAATCAGGCTAGGAACCCAGGCAGCCTGGCGCCTGAGGCCATTAATTTCCGCTGAATTCTGCTACATTACTTTCCATAAAGCTAAGTTAAAAAAAAAATCTTCCAGAAGAGGCACCATGTTTTAGGTGAGCAATTCCGCTATCATACCACTGGGAAATCATACCCTCCATACCCGTCTTAAAATCACGTGTTCTGGAATTGCCCAATACCACCCAGACAGCGCTCTCAAATTGTTTCCCTTGGGATGAACCATTCCATGGAGTTCTCACCTGCTCCAATGCCTCCTCCCTAATTATAATTATTGTGATAATTGCAGATCACCCCCAGTATAGAAACGCCTTATTACCTTTTGACAAGGAGCTCTCGGGGTAATTTCCTCACAAACCTTGTAAACTAGGATCCTGGACTTTGCCACTGTTGCGTCCCCTGGCTAACAGGTTTCTTTCCTTCATGTTCGGACCTAAAATCAACCAGGTTACATTCTACAGATTCTCTATTTTCTTCCTATTCCTGTCTCCCTAGGAATTGAATTAAGACCATCATGTTAAGGCAAACCAACAAAGAAATGCTATGCTTAACTGTCATTCTCATTGATGGCACAAATTCTTCTTAAGAGGATCTATGAAAAACATAAACTTCAAGAACTTATTCATATGTATAAATACCAAACTTAAAAATACGAGACAAATATAAGAAGCCATGTTCGAAATGGACATACCTTTTATTCACTGTGGTCACCTCTTTATCTCTCCTATGCAAACTTTTTCAGTTTCTTAAGATTATCAGTATTTGATACTTCCATAAGCACTAAACATCTTCAAGGTAAATTTCTGAGCAAAGTAACTTGTGATAGGGTGGCTGGTAGATTGATAATTTTGTTGAACATAATTCGAATTGGTCAATTAATCTCAAAGGGGTATAATAATAGTTAACATTTGACTGAGTGATCACAAAGCGTCAAGTATATGCATTACCTCATTTAAATCTTAAAATTATGCCATCGAGCCGGCCCCATGGCGTAGTGGTTTAAGTTCGGCACACTCTGCTTCAGCAGCCTGGGTTTAGGGGTTCCAATCCTGAGCATGTACCTACACCACTCATCAGCCATGCTGTAGTGGCAATCCACATATAAAGTGGAGGAAAACTGGCATAGATGATAGCTCAGGGCTAATCTTCCTCAGCAAGAAAAAAAAAATTATGCCATGAAGTAGACATCACGTTTATTTCCACTATACACTGAGAAAAATGAGGCTTAGAGATGTTAAATAATGTCGATTAGTAGAGCCAGGATGAGCCCAGTCCTGAGTCCATCAACAGGCACTTTAACCACCATGCTTCCCAAAGAGAGGCCACAGTACCCAAACCAGGTAAGTCACCTAGTCGTATTTTCCTGACTAGCATTGAAGCTGAGCAATTCCTTTCCTGTACAAATGCCACTCCAAATCGAGAGCATACCCACATTTGTTGACGATTTGCCATGAATCTAGCAGCACTCTTTCACAGCACAGGAAAAAATTAACAACTTGTTAGAGCTCATTCAAAATATGTAATGGTGCAAATTATATTTAGAATAATTAGTCACATAAGACCAAAGGCTACACGACCTTAACCTGCTTCTCATTTTCAAGATCTCCCTTTAAATATAATTCTCTCTTTTCAGGGAAAAAGGACCTGTGAAGAACGTTTAGATTTTATGCATGCTGAAAATCAGCCTCGGTTATCCTCTGCTGTAACTGTCTGTTAAGGGCAATGTTCTCACTTTCCCGTCACGACCAGGCATGGTCAGCATCCGCAAGCAGGAATCAGAGCTAGTTTCTGCTCTCCCTCTGCCACACTGAGCTGCTTGTCTCAGTTAATTCACACAGCTCCTCTCTGAGCCTCGGTTCTCAAACCTGCAAAAGGGGATGAGCCTGACATAGTCTATCTTCTAGGGAGAGATTTAAAAATCGAATAAAAATGTATCTGCAAAGGTAGGTGGAAAAATCAGTCGTAGCTAGTAAGGTACAAACATAAAAAAGGTCCATCTTTAAATCAGAAGCTCAGAATTGTAGTGGTATTCTTATAATGCCATACCCACACTATCTCTGTCAAGAAATGAACCAAGGTGGGGCCAGCCCGGTGCCATAGTGGTTAAGTTTGCATGCTCCACTTCAGTGGCCCAGGGTTTGCTGGTTCAGATCCTGGGCACAGACCTACACACCACTCATCAGGCAACGCTGTGGTGACATCTCACAGAGAAGAACTAGAAAGACCCACAACTAGGATATACAACTATGTACTGGGGCTTTGGGAGAGAAAAAGAAGAGAGAGAGATTAGCAACAGATGCTAGTTCAGGGCCAATCTTCCTCACCAAAAAAGAAAAAAGAATGAAACAAGCTTCTTTTAAGAAACATCAAATCTTGCTAGTTTTTGTGCAACTGATTTTGTCTTTTTCACATGCTATTAGTAAGCTGCTTTTCCAATTTTCTATAATTTTCTCTTTGCTTTTACTAAAAGTATAAGAACTTGCTTACAATTTAAAACATAAGCTGTATGAAAGCGGGAATTTTTTTGCCTTTTGTTTGCTGATGTGTCTGTAGCAATCAGAGAAGTGTCTGTCACATGGTAGCTCAAAAATACTGCTGAATTAATTGAACAAATGTAATGGAATTCAGTGCTAATTTCCAAAGAAATTAAAGTGCATGCATACACGGTAGTGCATGCTAGATACAGTGCTGGGTGAGTTATGTATACTACCTCCTATAAGTATTACAAAATCTTCAGAGGAAGCTAACTTTTAGAAAAAAAACATATACAGTACTCCATGTTATATAACTTCCAGAGTCATTTTATAATAGCTGAAATAATAAATAATTATAATAGCTGCCATTTAGGGCCAGCCCCGTGGCCGAGTGGTTGGGTTCTCAAGCTCCGCTTTGGCAGCCCAGGGTTTCCCCCATTCAGATCCTGGGCGCGGACATGGCACCGCTCATTGAGCCATGCTGAGGCGGCGTCCCACATGCCACAACCAGAAGGAGCCACAACTAAAAATATACAACTATGTACCCAGGAGGCTTTGGGGAGAAAAAGGAAAAATAAAATCTTAAAAAAAAAATAGCTGCCATTTATGGAGCATTCCAAACTACAAGTTTTGCTTGGTATCTATACAGTAAACATACCAAGAAGGCATTATCCTTATTTTAAAGATGAGGAAATCAAGACACAGTGAATAAGAGTTAGATCCCGGGCCAGCCCAGTGGCGCAGCGGTTAAGTTCGCACATTCCGCTTCTCAGTGCCTGGGGTTCGCCGGTTCAGATCCCGGGTGTGGACATGGCACCACTTGACAAAAGCCATGTTGTGGTAGGCATCCCACATATAAAGTAGAGGAAGATGGGCATGAATGTGAGCTCAGGGCCAGTCTTCCTCAGCAAAAAGAGGAGGATTGGCAGTAGTTAGCTCAGTGCTAATCTTCCTCAAAAAAAAAAAAAGAATTAGATCCAGTGACCAATAAATAACCTATTGTTCATTGCCTGGCATCAGTCTAGCACTTTCTGACTCCCTCAGTCCCTCAGGGCTCTTCCTCTGCTGTAACAATCTCTTCTCTTGTCTCTCCTCAAGTCTGTATGAGAGCCAGGAACAGAGAGGAACTTATCGAATATTTTCAAATGAAAAAATAGTCTCCTCCAGTAGGCGAGAATCCCAAACAGCTAAGATTATGATCTCTGTCGTTCTAGTGGAATCAGAAGATCATTCAAGAGTGCTCAGGACTTCCCCAAATATCAGGAGGCTTACAGAATAAAAGGGGTCTGTGATCCAACGAATCTCAAAGATGATGAGAAAACAACTTTATTGATAAGCAGGACCTCCCAGCCCCTTTATTTAATACGCAATGTCATTCCTGTGAAAACTTCACTCGCTTTTCTCCAAATTTATTTCACCAGAGAACTTCCCTTTTAGATACAGTCACATGTTTACGGAACGATGGGGACACATTCTGAGAAGTACATTGTGAGGCGATTTCATCCTTGTGTGAACATCACAGAGTGTATTTACACAAACCTAGATGGGATGGTCCGCTACACAGCTGGGGGAGATGGCACCGAGCTTAAGGCACCATCGTCGTACATGCAGTCCACGGGTAATGGAAATGTTAGACAGCGCGTAGATCCCATTTAGTCAGTATATGATGGATCCCACTGTCTAATGCACATATTTGTAGTGATTTTCTTTAATACAAAAAGGTTTTTTCCCCCATAAAACATATCAACAAAACACTGCATGATGAAATTGGAAAGAGCCCTGTCAGTTCTCTAGTATTTTGAAAGCACGGGTCTAAACATCATTGTATATTTTTAAAACGTCTCATGTGGATATAAAATTTTCCTAAAAGAAAAACAATGAAGAGTAAGCTTTTGAGTTTAACACCATGGGAAATAATTGCCTGATTAGGACCCGACTATCGTATCTGCAAAAATTATTTCCTGGTAAACACTTGCATTGCTAATAAATGTCCTACTTAAAACTTGAATGAAATATATAAAGGTAATATGTTCCTGCGGAAAAATAATTTCCTAATGAGTGACTAAGTCATACAGTCTATTTAGCAGAGTTATTATAGTTATTACTAATAAAATTGGCCCCTCGTTTAAATGTGGAGAAGCTGCAATGGTTCCAATGCCAATTACACATTATCCCTAAATTACATATTGAAACTGGGGGAAATTATGCCAAGATGTAATCAGAAGGAATCAGGAGGTGAGCAATTTTCAGAGCTCAATTTAATTCAACATCTTTTTAACTGTATTTTCCAAGATTATAATTACATTGAGCAATTGGTTTGATTGAAGGGGGGGAAAATCATACTGCTTCACTGACCACCATTTTACATCCTTGTTGGAATGGTATTGCACATGATATAATTTGTAGTAAGTCCAATTATGAGGAGAGCAGCAACACAGATATTTCTTTAATTCTAGGAGAAGTAATATAAAAAGTCAAAGGGCCTTCTTTCTAGAACTGGGTGTCACAGAACATATGTATTTCTCCCTATTTTTCATGGCAATTAGTGTGTATTGGTAAATCAGAAAGATTATGGGCTGTTGAGTGAGTAGAACAAAGGGTTGAATTTCTGAAGACTCTGTCTTCTGTTAAGCGATGCCTTTGGCATGAACTGGGACAGGATATGACTACAGGGGAGCAAGGTATTAACA
Source organism: Equus asinus (assembly GCF_041296235.1). Taxonomy (NCBI): domain Eukaryota; kingdom Metazoa; phylum Chordata; class Mammalia; order Perissodactyla; family Equidae; genus Equus; species Equus asinus. The sequence goes on from NC_091819.1 coordinate 13,438,345, forward strand.
GAGCAGCGAGCACACCCTGCAGCCTGTCTACCTGAAATATAAAGCTGCCTCTTTAATACCTAAATTCTTACTGCCCTTCCCCATAAGCATTAGAAAAGTGATTAAAAGATCCAAAGATGAGTGTGGATAACTTTGATGATAATGTTTTGAGGTTCAAGGGGAAGATAAGGCACACAATCTACAGTAGCAACTATCTTAATTTTTCTCCAAATTAAAGCTGAGGGAGCTCAAGGGTGAAACTTGAAAAATAAAGAGTAAATCACAAATTCAGAACCAAGTGAGGCTTTTTTCATTGGGACCTCTGGGCTAGTCTGCATGATAACATTTGTATGCATGTTCCTTACCAAATCTTTGTAATGATCATTCAAATTTGATTTGACCTTTTTTATTTTTTTACAGATTTTATTTTTTCCTTTTTCTCCCCAAAGCCCCCCCAGTACATAGCTGTATATATACTTTAGTTGTGGGTCCTTCTAGTTGTGGGATGTGGAATGCCACCTCAGCGTAGCTTGATGAGCGGTGCCATGTCCACAACCAGGATCCGAACTGGCGAAACACTGGGCCACTGCAGCAGAGCGTGCGAACTTAACCACTCGGCCATGGGCCCGGCCCCTGGTTTGACCTTTTTAAAGGACCTTTTGCTCTTCTTAACCAGAACAAAGAAGGACAAACTGGTGGGGGAGGAGAACTTGCAAACTCCACACTGAAAGAAAGCTGCTCTGAAAAGCATCAACATAACAAACAAGTTTGACTCATCAACAATCTTTCTCTTTAAATGATTATTCTAAATAGTCATGGTAATCTCATTTGCTCTTCTTGCCAGTCTTTGGTTTGGAAACGCACATTTCAGCCAATCCGAATGAGAGGGCATCCACAGGGGGAATTTCCAGAATGGATTCCTTGTTCTTAAATGAATAAGTAAACACACACTGAGAAAAGTTCTCTCTTCCTCTGGCTGTAGTTGCGTCTGCCTGGGGCGCCCAGCCCAGCTGAAGTATTTTGAGATCATGACCCAGTCAGAGAGTAAAATGCACAGACAGAGGATGGCAAAGCAGAGAGATGGGAAAAATCTGGGTCCTCAGCTATTAAATCAACCTGTCGGACCAACGGACTTTTCATAATGTGTTATATTTCTCCTTGTTTAAGCCGGTTTGAGCCTTCCAGCTGAAAATACCATTGGCAATATGCCTTCCAGGGTCCCCTTGATGTCTGACCTGACTGGGGTGTCCCACAAAATTTGCAATAATGTTATAGAAAGATTGAGATGGAAGTTGATTAGATAATATTAAAGGTTTATTTCAACTCAAAGATTCTCTGCTTATCCTATAATTCTATATGTATCACTATTTTTTTTTCTGCTGAGGAAGATTCACCTTGAGCTAACATCTGTGCCAGTCTTCCTCTACTTTGTATGTGGGATGCCTCCACAGCATGGCTGATGAGTGGAGCAGGTCTGCACCCAGGATCTGAACCTGCAAACCAAGGTTGCTGAAGCACAGAGCCCGGAACTGTAAGCAATCGGCCACAGGGCCAGCCCCATGTGTATTACTATTTTTAATGAGTGGAGTTCACTATATAAAACAAAAAAAAGAAAACTACCCTGTTCAGTACCATACCATATACTAGGAACTTAATATCTACTCTCTTACTTAATTTTCACAATAATTTCACAAGGTAGGTTTTATTGATTGTTATTTTACAGATTAGGAAAGAGGTTAAAAGAATTTAAGCAACTTGCCCAAGATCACACAGCTAAGTAGGTGATAGAGGCAGCATTTAACCACAGTTGGCCTTTCTCCAACATTTGTGGGTTTTTCCAGTAAAACATCCAAAGATATTATATCTTTGTACTATCTGGAAACCTAGATGCATGAATGAGGGGAATGAGGTAAACAAAGACTATCTAAATAAAATATGTCAACCAATAGCTGGTGCTTTGCGTAATTGATTTTGCCTCGGTAGGGTCTGACCTCAATTTGAACTCTTATGAAATAGACTAATAAATTATTTTCTAGTGTTACATGGTGTTTTATACACATATTTGAGTACAAAACGTTGTGGGTTTGGAGCAATAGTAACATTGCCTGGCAATTCTAGATAGAAGTTAAAGCAATTCAAATTCAGAAAGTTTTGTTAATTCTTAATATGATTGATGGGATTAAATAAGGGTGTGAGCATCTGATTTAATGCTTCTGATTCTGCCCTGGAACTCCAGTGTGCCAACAGACAACACATTGGTTTCGCCATTTGGTCTCCATCCTGGGACTGGGGCTGAGGAGTTACAAAATATTTACTGATCTTTTCCATTAAGTCACGAGGGAAGAAACACACCCTCCTTCTGACAGTAATCTCTGCATGTTACTGCCATTTCTGGAGTGGGGCGAGAGCGCTCCTGGAGGAGACGGATGAGTAACGCCCACTCCTGCCTCCTGCCACGTCTCCCCAAACCACAGCCCACCCAAGGCCACAAAACGGCCAAGAAAAGCTCAAAACACTAAATCAAACCAGCGAGGTATGGAATAGAAGAAAAAATTAGTGCAAATAAAATTCAGCCTTCAGTGCTGACTTTTATTATTTCTATACCCAGTTTACAGGGAGAAATTAAATCTAAATATTAGGAAGTGTGATGAAGATTTCTCTGAAGTGTATTTTCCATATACTATATGATATGGTAACTTCTCCATGGAGCTATAAAAAAAGAAAAATATTAATTATTCTGTCCTTTGAAATTATAAGTAGAAAAGACGTAGGCATTAAAAATCATATTTAGAACTTGCGTTTATTTTGAGCTCAAAGGAAAAAATAATGGTGCATTATAAGAGGGGTTTTTTTTGTTTGGGGGGGGTTTTCCCCTGCTTTTTCTCCCTGTGCCCCCAGTACATAGTTGTATTTTTCAGTTGTGGGTCCTTCTAGTTGTGGCATGTAGGACGCCGCCTCAACGTGGCCTGATGAGCCGTGCCATGTCTGTGCCAGGATGCGAACCAGCGAAACCCTGGGCCTCCAAAGTGGAGCGCATGAACTCAACCACTCGGCCATGGGGCTGGCCCCTAAGAGTTTTATTTAAAGAAAATTAGAGGTAGGTCTGTAGAGCAAAGTGGACCACCTGGATAATTGCTTTGCATTGTGGTGCTTGTCACTGTGAGCGCTACTACATTATGTATTTTGACGCTTAGTTACATTATGTCCTCTTTCATTAGCCAAATGTTCAGCACGGGGCTATTAGTTGAGTACCTACTACATTTTCAGCACCGAGTGGACACTCAATACGCTCCTGATCAATTGATTGACTGCTAATACTTGTTTCTGTCCACTAGCATCAGTAATTCTCTTTTCACTTCCTTTAATTTTTTCTGATAAGGAAATAATGACATTTCAGCTTCAAACGTTGCTTAAATTTAGTCCAGCTATAAAATAAGATAAAGTGCTGATGCTTAAATTTGTTTCATATTTGAGAATTGTTGTCAAAACTGGTATGAATAAATTGCCACTGGGAGTTCACCTTTCGGATGAGTGAAATCACTAATTGATGTAGAAAATGCTCTGATAGGCTTCATCTTCCTTGTTTTGTGGATGTGTGCTGTAAGAGGATCAAAGTTCAACCATATTTGAATATTTAAAACTCAAAAATTAGGTTCATCAGTTCAGTTCAACAGATAAAATAAGAGCTATTAAATGTGAAGCCGCTGACATTTAAAGCTGGGGGATAGCGGCAGAATCTGCTTTTTCATGATTAGGGCGAAGTACTGAACTGATCATTCCAGAGTCCATTTTAAAATTCGCGAGTCGGCATATTTATCATATTAAAAGCTGGTGAACCAGAGCTGATTGCCTCGACCAAAGACAGAAGGATGGGCCATTTCTAAGAGTCTGTGCTGTCTTAGAAACACCCAGCCTAGTGGGCTACAACCCGCTGCACAGCCCAAAGGAAAATTGATGAAAGCAGCAGCAGGAGAACAGGAAGAAGAGATTGCATGTTACTAAGCTGTACGAGGTGAATGTGGAAAGGCCGGGGAACTTCTAGACGTCAGGCTCCGCGCTCCCTGACGGCCACGTTCTTATCTACAGTCTGGACAGGGGGCAGGCAGCTGCATGTCTGCTGACAATGCACCAAACACATTTTTCTAGAAGCAGCATTTAAATGTTCACTGAGTAGTTTTCAAAAATACCTTTTTTCAGAATTACAGCACTACACAAGCTAAGAACTTTATTCTGGCCTCAATTGTAACCCTGAAAATTCTTAATGGAGGAAATTTGTCATTAATGTACAAATTTTAAGCATGTAGGGAAAAAAGGCATGTAATAAGCTCATAAGAGTCATGTAAATAAGCTCACAGTGGATAATATTTTGTTGGTCTTTCCTAAAAAGTCAGAATGATTTTAGTATAAAGTCGCTGTATGTAAGACCACAGGCTTTTTATTATTATAGCTTGATTTTAAAGATTCAAAAACAGTTTTACAAGTTTGCCCATGTGCTCAACTACCACCTATGTATGTTATGTTTGTTTTTTAAATGCCTTTCAAACTAAATTCTTGTTTAAAGGGATACATAACTCAAACGTGTTAAGCTGCTAAGGCTGAGTTTCTATTGTAAAAGGATATTAAATACAGCACAAGGGCCTCTCCTATTTTCTTTTTAAGAAACCCAAGGATTAACTATTCAACAACTCAAAACAAATGATTCGCTCTGTCTATATAAATTCTTAGAAACTATGATACGAGATCTAACGCCGTGTACTTTTTGTGAAAAACTGCCACCCAGTGGACATTTCATGCAAAGGCAGCTTCTTGCCAAATACCTTGATGGGCAAGATGTTGAAAATAATTGCAAACTAACCTACCTTAACAATTATCTTCAAAATGGCAACTTAGTAACCCAATAGCGAGTTAAAGAGAAAATGGGAGAAAAAAGCTTAAAGGTTTAAAACATAAACGCAAAATAATTGTGATCATGAATGTGTATGTATTTTGCAATTTGGCAACCAGTTCAGTGTTAACAATTCTATTAAAAGCAAAATGTCTAAGTAAGTAAAATCTATGCCTCTTTGTGTCAGTTTCCTTATTCATCAAATGGAGATATTATCAATAGTAACTACCTCACAGAGCTGTTGTGAGGAATAAATGAGTTGATACAAGTAAAGATCTTAGAACTGCAGGGAGCAAAGAATTGCTCCACTAGTCCTATTAGGTCAATGATTTTTTTTTTTTTTTTTTGAGGAAGATTAGCCCTGAGCTAACATTTGCTGCCAATCCTCCTCTTTTTGCTGAGGAAGACTAGACCTGAGCTAACATCCATGCCCATCTTCCTCTACTGTATATATGGGACGCCTACGATAGCATGGCTTGCTAAGTGGTGCCATGTCTGCACCCGGGTTCCAAACTGGCAAACCCTGGGCTGCCAAAGCAGAAGGTGTGCACTTAACTGCTACGCCACCGGGCTGGCCCCAGGCCAATGAGTTTTAACTGGGTGAGACAAGTCCCTCCTAGGGCCTTATCAGAATTGCTTGAGGAACTTTCAAATTCAAGCCATTTCCCCCCTTCAAAGATCCCCCACAATCTCTAGTAGGTCATGCTGCCATCTCCCATCTTTCTTCTCCTATACTCATCTACTGAATCAATCCCCCTCAAACCTCTTTACTGATTAAAAGAATAAAATGGGTTGATACATGTGTATCACTGCCAACAAACTCATCAGAACCCTTATCCAGATGATAAAAAGCCAACTGTCCTAACTTGTAGGAGCATTAAAACAAAAGTTGGGGGGCTGGCCCTGTGGCTGAGTGGTTAAGTTTGCGAGCTCTGCTTCAGTGGCCCAGGGTTCACTGGTTTGGACCCCAGATGTGGACCTAGCACTGCTCATTAGGCCATGCTATGGCAGCATCCTACAGAGAAGAGCTAGAGTGACTTACAACTAGGATATACAACTATTTACTGGGGCTTTGGGGAGGGAAAAAAAGAGGAAAATGGGTAGCAGATGTTAGCTCAGGGCCAATCTTCCTCACCAAAAAAAAAAAAAAAGGAAAAAATCAGAATAAATGGAATGTAATACAACTTCAGAAAGCATCTGAAATCACTTCATCTAAAATGAGCAGCTGAGAGAGCCTGTATTGCGTAAATCTACTTGCCTGTGTAATCCACTTTCCAGCATAATTTATTTTTCTAAACTGTTCGAAATTTTTGCAGGCAGAAGCCCCAAAGGCAGGAAGATAACCTAAATGTCAACCTTCACATCAAAAATACATGTTTAGAGCGGGTTTTGTGATCTCTTTCACCCTGCCCTAGACTTTGTCAGAGGCTGCTTCTGTTAAGTAGATAAAACCTCTCCTGGCTTCTAGATTAGTCATTCTGCCGAAATACTCCTTCAGGTGAACTCAGTCAAACAGAGACCAGAACTGGTTACTCTGTTGTCTGGCACGTGCATGAGTTAGGGGGAACCTCCAGCATAAACGCCATGGATAGGAACGAATCCAATGATTGTCTAATATGTCTTGCAACATGGACTGGAATTTCATACCTTCCTTCACTGCACAGCAATGAACAAATCAAAGGAAAACAATGAAAATATGTACTTTCTCCTCAGGGAGTGCTTAAACCAAAGCGAACTCCAAGACTATCAATATACATGCTTTTCCGAAGGCCAGTAATTGTGATCATTTTTAACACGGGAATTACAAGCAGCCTAGTAAAGGACATAGAAATGGGATCACAAACTTTCTTTTTCATTAATCTGATAAAAAGGGCTTGAAGCATGTTGGCATTTCAAGAACTATTATTTAGGAATTAAAATGAACCCTCGTAAGTTCTAAACAAAACAATTATCAAAAAGAACTTTGGGCACCTCTGATAGTTCAAAAAAAAAAGACAATGAGAAGCAAGTAGGAAACACCTGCTTCTGCCTCAATAGTATCTACTTTATGTCAATTACAAAAGAATTGGAAGAACTGGAAGTTGCAAGTTCAAACTTCTAATTCTTCTTAGTTGGAAGAGCCATCCAAACATGCAGGCAAAATAGTTAATAGACTGGGACGTGATGTGTGTGTCACTGAATGGCCAAAATGAATAAAATTTAGTCCTAAAAGTAGCCATGATATCTGAAACTATGACCACAAGGTTGGTTCTTTGAAAGCCTTCTGGACTCAAATGCATATTTACTGGATTCAGACTAACATTTCTATAGGTATAATATGCACCTGTTTTAACCACCTGTTGCCACTTGGCAAAGAGCATTCTCTAAGGAAGGAGAAAACACAACAGCTATGATTTGACAGGGAAAAGAGGAACGACTGGCAAACAGTGTGGGAAGTTTGCTCCCCGGCTTGGGGGACTCTGAGCATTGGCTCCCAGGCGTGAAAGTTCTCAGCTGAAATACTTTATTCATTTGCTCACCTTAATTATTTAGCACAACATTTAAAACATAAGACTCAGCAAATGTTTCCGGAAAGGAATAATAGTCATGATGATGATGATGATAATGATTAGCATTGGAACACTTACTATGGGTTAGGCATTATTTGAAGGGCTTTAGACTTTTTAAATTGTCTTAATATTTTAAACTACCCTGTGAGGTAAGGATTGAGGTAAAGAGAAGATCAGAAAATTGCCAAAGGTCACACAGCAAGACGACATGAGAGCCAGAATTCAAAGGGAGGCAGGTGGGCTCCAGAGCCCTAGTTAGGAAGGAAGGGAGGCAAAGGATGGAAAGGGGAGAAGGGAACAAGGGAAGGGGAGAAGGATGGATTGAAAGACGAAACATAAAAGGAAAAAAGAGAGAGTAGAAGCTCGGCCAATTGTGTTGACTCTGATTTCCTGCAAAGTTCAGCATTCGAGGCAGTGGTTCCCCACTAGAAAACCGAGAGTCACCTAGATAGGCAGATGGTATCGGGAAGATAAAGGAAGCAAAATAAATAGAAAACACCTAGGCAGATACCCCACAAAACAGAGCTTAAAAATTAAACAACTAGGGGTCAGCCTGGGGGCGCAGTGGTAAAGTTCACCTGCTCCATTTCAGCGGCCTGGGTTCACAGGTTCAGATCCTTGGCACGGACCTACACACTGCTCATCAAGCCATGCTGTGGTGGCGTCCCACATACAAAATAGAAGATTGACACAGATGTTAGTTCAGCAACAATCTTCCTCACCAAAAAGAAAAACAAAATTCAACAACTGAAGGTTACTTAACTCTCTTAGGGCTGGTTTGGCTCAACAGCTCCTCTCCTGCCCTCAAGGTGGGAAAGGAGGTAAGGAGATCTGAGGCATCTACACAATTCTCCAGGGAGAGGAATGTTTTCCCATTGGAGTGACAAGCAATCCACTTAACCAGAAACATGTATGTAGAAAGCAAGGTGCACAGCCCTTTCTCGTGAGCAACACTTTATGTCTCCTCGCAAGAGAATGGTTGGACTATTAGAATTTTACTCCAATTTCTTCTTTCAATTCTTTTCAAAGATCTTTTGATATATATTGCATCCTGGGGAATGATTTCAAATTACTTTTGCCATCCCTTGCAGGTTCACAATTTTGCATATTTTATATAGCCAGCTTAAACACCCTTTCCTACCGTGTCCAACATTGGGAAACAATTTAAGCAGGTAGAGTAGAAGATTGACTTTCCAATTCTGAAACCATACGGTAGAAGCAATCTGACCCTCCAAATGTCTCTCCCAGCACTTGTTTAAATTCGAAATCCCAAGGGGCCGGGCCCAGTGGCCAAGTGGTTAAGTTTACGTGCTCTGATTTGGTGGCCCAGGGTTTCACCGGTTCGAAACCTGGGCGCGGATATGACACCACTCATCAAGCCATGCTGAGGCGGCATCCCACATGCCACCACTAGAAGGACACACAACTATGTACCAGGGGGCTTTGGGGAGAAAAAGGAAAAATAAAATCTTAAAAAATTTTAAATCCCTTTAGCAGAAAAAAGCCTTTTGGTCCTACCTAAGATATATAGTATAAATTAAGTAGTCCTGAAAGAGACAAACCATGCACTTAAAATGGATACTAAGTTGTAAACAATGAATACCAGCTTCTTTGGGAGTTCACACATTTTGAGGGTGACAGGACAGAGCAAAAGAGCCTTGGGTGTACAAGAGGGAGATGGGCAGCAGGCAAAGGGTAGAGCTGAAAAAAGCAAGACAGAGAAAATGGCCATTTTCCTACCGGGGAAGAAAAAACTGCCCAGTTTTTCCTAAACTAGATATGCACCAAGATAAATGCCAATTCCCTTTTATCAGATGGAAAACATATGCAAAGTACCATATGTGATCAAGAACTTGAATTACGACCCAAAATACCAGATTTAAAACCCTGCTCTGGTATCCACCAGGTATGTGAACTGGGGTGGGTTTGTCTATTTCAATTCGCTCATCTGAAAAGTAGGTTAATAACAACAGCATTTCATAGGGTTGCTAAGAGGATTAAAATAAATATGTAAAACATCTAGAAAAGTGTCTGACATATAGTAACTGTTGATAAGTGTTAGCTGTTACTACTGTTATTTAATACAGCAATAATTACTTAGAGATAATTATTATCTTTATTTTGTAAGCATGGTTGAATGAAAGGAAGAGCTTCTCATACGTAACTTTCTCTCGGTATTTCTTTTAGTCTCATTAAATCAAATAGTACTAATATTAATAGGCACAAAGTAGAAAACTTAAGATGGTTTTTCTGTAAATATTTGTTCTACTGGCTGCCAAGGTTACGTCAATTACACTTAGAGATTGTTTACTGATCAAAAAGATGTTAATCTAATCACAGATTGCTCTGAAGCTAGAAAATAATGACTCTATGTCCTTAGGTATTTTAAAAGTTATTAAATAGGATTTACCAATATTGACACATGAGTCATTAAAGAAGAGAACTTTTGTTGTCTTTAGGTAAGGTTATTTATAATGTCCTTCTATAATTTGGCTAATGTAAATGATGATTCTACAACTCAATTTTGTCCTGCTTGCATCACTCATTCTGACATAACTGAATGTTAAAAGAAAATATGAAAATGAATTACTTATAGAATGAATTCAGAATCATTGAATTCAGAGCTGAAAGGGACCTTGGACTTCACACATACTTCAATCCAGAGAAGCCAAGTGTCTTAGGCAAGGTGCCACATCTTCAGGAAGAGGAAATGGTACTTCTTACACATGATGCTGTCTTTTTATACACCCAACCCTACATGTCTGGGAGTTTTGTTATGACGGATATTCCTGAGAGCCCAGGAGGCAAATGTCCCTCTTCTGGATTTTCCTCTAGAGTAAACAAGAAGTCACAACACAATATAGGGAACCACGCTCTGTGCTACGCAGATGTTACCTCTTTAAAAGTCCTTTCTTGATCCCACTGTCTAAAATTAGCCACTGACACCACCATTGCAATACCACATTATCTTCCACTTTTGACATGCTTTATGTTCCTTCAAATCACATTTATGGTATAAAATTATTAGTAGTATTATTATTAGAGATTGGTTGGCTGGTTGGTTAGCTCATTTCCCATTGCCACCACCAGAACGTAAACCTCAGGAGAGCAGGAACTTCATTTCTCTTGTTCACATCACATCCCCAGTGCCTAGGACAATACCTGGCACGTTTTAGATGCTCAGGCACTAACCCCACATTGGCCCACATGCTAAGTGGGGATATACAACTTACCCTTCAGTGTTTAACCCTGAAAGTTGATATGTGGAATCTGGGAGAGAGAGTCTTTCTTTCCCTGGGTCCACAAGTTACAGGAATGATGTAGGCAGTGGGCTATCTGTGGCCAGCTCTTTGCAACTAGAAGGAGAATGTGAGAAAGATTCCAAGGGAAGACAGAACCAGGAGAGAAAGGTACTGATAACATATTTGATGTGGGAGAAAACTAAACAAACAATAACTCAAAATTGCGGCTTCGAATCCAGCTTATACCACATCTTCAGTGAAGAAGAATACATCAGAGAGAAATGACAGGACAAAGCACAGCAGATCTAGGCTTCCAAGGGTGGCAAACAGAGGGAACATAAATAAGCAGGAGAGAATTAGTGGCGCAAAATTTGTTCACAGATTCCTCTGGAGAATCTCTGGGCTGATAAGAGTGTCTCCAGTAAAAGGAGAATTTATTTCCTGCTTTTAGAGAGAAAAGGGGGAGCTTTTCCTGAGCTTGCTGCTTCTTAATTGTCTTCACCTCAAAATAATTTTTATGTCAAAGAGGCATACTTTGGGGTGACATATTCTGGTTTCCTTCACATATCTCTGATCAAACTGTGAGGGAGGGGGAAAATCCCCACCCCCACCCCTCTTGGTTCTTATGGCTGATCAAATAATGAAAACGACATAAGGCGGATTAAGAGGAGAAAATCAAACTTAATATGTGTGCACGGGGAACTCACATAAGCACAAAATTCTCCAAAGACAGTCAGGCAAATGAAGTATATATATTTTTTTGGACTAAGGAGAAGGAAGTAGAGGTCTGGGACTTTAAAGGGAAAGAAGCTGATTTAGAGGAAGATGAAAAGAGTTAATGTTTGGTAAACAAATATTTGTTGGGCCTTCTACAGACAATGGGACACAGAGAGAACTTTGATCAAACAGGCCTTGCCAGCTTCCTCCCTGTCTATTACAGCTAGTTCATATTATACTAAAGTTATCTATGGTGACAGTTCCTTTCTAGGACAGGCTCATTCTATCTTAAATTCTTTTAGGCAGATTGAAGGAAGGTCCAAGGTTCTTCCTGAGCACAAGTTTCTGATTCCCAGTTGCACAAGCCCTAAAATTTCTTGATTTGCTTACTTTATCTAAATTCTCTTCCCGTCACTTGCAACTGAAAGAGCTCAACAGCAGAAATTATAGTGAGAACAACTGTGGAGACTCAGACTGGTTTGGGATTTCTCTTGATTGTCTACAGGTTTTTTAATTACAAGGGAACAAAATCAAAAGAAAGAACACTAATTAATCACTAGGACGACTTATTTATTACTGATGCAATGTCTGGAAAAATCAATTTATTGCAAATGTTTCCCGCAGGTTTGCAGGTTTTAGGCAATTAACAAAAGCTGCTGTAATTCACACAAACAGAATATTCACTGTGTTGCCAATAACTCATTTTGATAAATTCGGCCCTGATTGTCTTGAATTTTGTGAGAAGTGTGACTTTAAAACTGCCGAGTGGCACAGGCACTATTTCCAGCAATGATCCATTGATCTGGAAGCTGATCACATATAGCATCTACAGGGTGTCAGGGCAACTTTATGTGTAAGTGATTCCTTTGGGAGTTGGGTTCTTGTTAATTAAACATGATGATATGGATATTGGAAAACAGAAACAGCACATCTTGCAGGAAATAAAGTTTTTAAAAAAACTCACCACTCTTGAACCTGGTCCTGAACTGTATAGGGACCATGGCTGGGCCCTCTTTTTTTTTTTCAATCCTCCTCTTTTTGCTGAGGAAGACTGGCCCTGAGCTAACATCCGTGCCCATCTTCCTCTACTTTATACGTGGGATGCCTACCACAGCATGGGTTGCCAAGTGGTGCCACGTCCGCACCCGGGATCCGAACTGGCAAACCCCAGGCCACCGAAGCAGAATGTGCGAACTTAACTGCTGTGCCACCGGGCAGCCCCTGGGCCCTCTTATACGTTGCACCAGAGACCTGCACTGGTCCTCATGCGCAGCTACATCTCCAGCACCAAGCCCCCTGCAGCCTTGGCTTCTCCAGCAAACAGGGCTCCCAGGTGTCTCTTCTTGGAGGATGCCCCTGCCAGCCTGCTCCACCTGCCCTGGCCAGGTGGTACAATATCCCCCAGCTCTGCCTGCAAGCGGAATATGCCCATTTGTGTAGTTTAGGGCTTGGAATTAGGCAGATAACCTTGCTCCCCAAAGATCCTGCTCCTGTGACCCAGCCTCTCGCAACCCTTGTCCTGTTCCTGGTCCTTGGCTTCCCTGAACTGTATTGTAGGCGCATGCACAGTACACACCCCTACAGTAGGCTGCCTGCCCTCCAGGCCTGTGGACCAGGGTTACACTCAACCACCTGCACAGCCTTCAGGGTGGAGGGAGCCCACCCTTCGAAAATCACTGTCAGGCAGCAGCGGCAAATTACAGACAGTCTCCATTTGGACTTGCTGCCTGGATCCGGTCCTGGGCTTCTCTAGCAACCAGGGCTCCCAGGTATGTCTTACTGGAGGACACCCAGGCCAGCCAGACGGGCGTGCCCTGACAAGGCACGGAGTAATCCTGAGTTTTGCCTTCAGGGAAAATATTCCCCACAGGAGAGATTAGGGTTTGCAATTAGGCATAAGCCTTGTTCCCCCAAAATCCTGCTCCTTTGACCAAGCCTTTCCTGACCCTTGCCCTATTCCCAGTCCATGGCGTCCCCTAACTGTGCCGTACACGCATGCGCAACATGTACCCATTCAGGAGGCCTAGGGCAGCTGGGGTGCTCCGCGCCTGTGCAGTTAGGTAGGTCTGTACCCCAAACACCCACATAGCCACCAGCAGAGAGGAAGCCACCCCCAAAATCCCTCTGAGGCGGCAGCTGGAGATTGGAGATTTGGACTTACTGTTTGATGAGGTCTCTGCTTCTCAGCAACCAGGGCTGCCAGGTGTGTCTTATTGCAGGATACAGCAGCCAGCCCGCCCACGCCGGTATCCTCATGCTCTGCCTTCAGGGGGAACAGGCACTTTGTGTAGCTTAGCGTTCGGAATTAGGCAGAGGCCTTGTTCCCCAAGGTCCTGCTCCTGCAACCCCACCTCTCCCGACTCTTGCCCTGTTCGTGGTCCTTGGCTACCCGGAACTGCACGGCTCGCGCATGCGCAGAACGCACCCCATCAGCCGGCCTACAGCAGCCGCGGTCCTCCCGGCCTGCGGAGCTAGTTTCGAACCCAAACACCAGCATAGGCTCCAGCGGGGAGGGAGCCCACCCTGCAAATATCACTCTGAGGCGGCAGTGGCAAATTGTTGACAGTCAATCGCCACTTGGACTTTCTGCCTGATGGAGATCTGGCCATCTCCAGGAACAAGGGTTCCAGGTGTCTCTTACTCTAAGACGCGCTTGTCCCACTGAGCAAGGCTTCAGGGGTCTTGAGATATCTGGCTTCAGGGGGATGTCCTCCTTTTTATAGGTAGGGCATTGGACATTGCTTTGTTTCCCATAATAGCACTTGATAGTGACCTGCCGTTCCTGAGCCGGGCCTGTCTCCATGTGGGCCACAAGTCTAGGGCCCGTTTCCTCTTGCTCCAGGGGGATATTCGGGACCTGCAAGTGCAGTTAACCCTCCTGCATCAAGCCCCAAGCAGCCGCAGCCTCTCCAGCAACCAGGGCTCCTAGGTGTGTCTTATTGGAGGACACTCTGGGCAGCCCGCCCGGCCCTGGCAAGGCGGTGGGTCCCCTCCAAGTGGCCTTCAGCGGATGATGGGCGCCATTGTCTGGTTAGGGGTTACAATAAGGCAGACATCTCGTTCCCCTAGAGCCTGCATCGTGTGGTCAGGCCTTCCTGGACCCGGGGCCTTTTCCAGATCCCCACCTACCCTGAAGAGCTCTGCAGGTGCAGGCGCAGTAGGCACCCCTTCAGCAGGCGTTGGGTCTACAGGCTTGTGGAGCTAGGGCGGGCCCTAACCGCCTGCATATTCTCCCAGGTGGAGGGAAACACCACATGCCCACACACACACAAAAACAGTGTGAGGAGGCAGCTACAAATTGTCAACAGTCAGTCCCCAGTTGGACGTACTGCCTGCTAGGGACCGGGGCACCTCCTGCAACCAGGACACCCACGTGTCTCTTATTGGAGGATGCCCCAGCCAGCTCCGGCCTGACCCACTTTGGCAAGGCAACCCAATTCCCACCAGAGGTACCTGTAGGGGGAATGCATATGGTCTGGCAACAGGCAGTCCCCATTTGGGCTTGCTGCCTGATGGCGACCCGAGCCTCTCCAAGAACCAGGGTTCCAAGTTGTCTCCTTCCAGGATGCTCCTGGACTGCCTAACAAGGCTTCAGAGTTCCCGAGATACCTGGCTTCAGGGGGATAGCAGTTTTTGTTGGATAGGGTCGAGCTTGGACAGTAGCAGATGCCTGGTTTCCCCACAGAGCCCTTGATAGAGACCCTGCCACTCCTGAACCAGTTCCTGGCCCGGTAAAGGGACCCGAGCTGACCCGCATTCCCCCTCCTGCTGCAGAGTGCTGATGGGAATCCACATGAGCAGGTTCCTCTTCCATACCAGGTGCCCTGCAACAGTGGTCACTCTAGCAACCAGGGCTCCCAGCTGTCCTTTACTGAAGGATTCCTCTGCCAGCGCTGTCCCACCTGCTCCGCCCTGGCAAGACCTTAGATTTCCCCCTAGATCTGCCTTCAGAGGAATAGGCCCTATTGGTTGGGTTAAGGCTGGGAGTCAGTCAGATGCCGTGGTTCCCCCAAGAGCCCTCACAGTGTGATTCAGCCTCTCGAGACCTTGAACTGTTCCCTGTGTCTGGCTAACCTGAACCTCAGGGTACGCGCATGCACAGTACACATGCCTTCTGCAGGCCTTTGGCAGCTGGAGCCCTCCAGGCCTGTTGTGCCATGGCCCAGCCTAAGCACCTGGGTATTCTCGTGGATGGAGGGGGCCTCCCCACAATATGATCTGATACTACGGAAGCAAAGGGGGCAAAAGGAGGTCCCCCTTTAATCATACTGCTGATCAGGATCTGGTCCACACCAGGAACCAGGGCTACAGGTGTCTCTCATCCAGGATGCCATGGTTACACCAGGCAAGGAATCAGAGTTCCCACAATATCTGACTTCAGGGTGATGACCCCCTCCTCCCACCCCTGGGTCTGTTAAACTGCAGGAGCCTTTTATTGAGGGCTCCCTCAGGAGTGAGACTACCCCCTCCAGCTGTGCTGATCCACCTCACCCTACACTGGCGTGCCATTCCATGAGGGCAAAAGGAACACCAGGTCCATGCTTTCTCTGGGTTAACCTCTTGCTTATGCCATCACAGTAAGTGTTTAAAGGCTTGATTGCTACTTTCATTTTGGCTCCTGGTTTTTAATCAGAGGACGCCTGACAGCTCAGCACTCTCCAACTCGGCTGAATTCCTCACACCTGGATTTCGTATGTTAAAGGTTAACAGCTCAACATGGCCCAGAGGGCTTGGATGGTCTGAGCTCTGCCTGTCTCTTCAGTCACATTTTATAAAACACTCCCCCTCATGCAATACTCCAGCCACATTGACTTTCTCTCAGTTCCCTGATTATTCACTGCTCTTTCCAAACACTTAATCTAAGTTTGAAAGGGAGAGTTTTAGACTGAGGTTGGAAAAGCTCTGGCCTGGAAGCAGAACGTGGTTGGTCCAGGCTGGGAGGTGAGGGTAGGTAAGAAAAATGCCTCCTGGTAGTCCATTCATGAGGACTACACGACAGGTGGTATAAGGGGGGAGCCAAGTTTTAGTTAGAGCAGGTTGGTCGAGGGCCCACGGTATGAAAATGTTAAATGACAGGACTGTTGCATTCCTTAAATGGAATGCAGGCACAAGAAGCACCACGGCGAGATTTTGATGGAAAACGACAGTGCAAACATTGATCAATGGAAGGAAGTCCAGAATAGTATTGATAATATTCCGAGCATCTTATACTTCTCTTTTTTAGTGCTTCAGAGAATTGAAATTTAATAATTTTTGTTCGATTATTTGAGGGTTAGTCCTTTCACCCACTCTCTTACCAAAATTGTAAATGCACAGCAGCAAGAAACGTATGCCATCATTATATGGCCCCAAATGCTATCTAATGGGCACATAGAAAATGCTCTATAAACATTTTTTGAATGAGGAAGGATAGCAGACAAGAAGCTAGACAGGCTCACCTTTTTCCAGAAGGCTGGGGGTCGTAGGAATGCATATTGGATTTGACAGGCCTCCCTCAAGTTCTGGGGCTAGAGGTGTTTGCCCCTCGAGATCTTAGAGCCTAGCAAGAGGAGTCATGCACAATGAGGAAAGCACATATTACAGAATTATAGAATATACAAAATAAGCCTAAAGACCAGTGGATGCTCAGTGAATGATTTAATCTCAACTGTGCTCCATAGGGAATGATGAAGAGGGAATCAGGAAAGTCTCAGTGAAAGCTAGAATTTGGAGGAAGGGTAGGGCCTTGCAAGGAGACACAGGATGGTGTGAGTTCCAAGATGAATAAGTATAAGGAATAAAAGCATTGATATATGCAAATATTGGGTATTTTAGAGAATGTGTTTTGGTGAACATTTACATGTTGAAAATTAATAGCAGATAGTAATACCAAACTGATCAGAACAAAGAGGAAAATTCCAGGTTAAGGAGTTTGGAGCTAATTTATTAAGGATTGTACTAGGGATCATGGTCAGAGGACCTTGTATGTATATTTGGACAGTAGTGTGGGGGATTAACTGGCAGGGAAAGAAGACAAACAGTGTGAAGGCCTTTAGTAAACCATTATCTTCCTGTAGAACACTATAAAGGCCTGATTTGGGGTGATAGACCAATTCGTATTGACCCTATTGTATCCTATTTTATGGATAACAAAATGTGAAAGTTGTTTTGCTGGGCAATAAGCAAAAACGGATGAGCCACAAGCAAAACTGCACAAGCAAAAACTGTAACTCATGTAGCTGGAGCATGCTCGGAAGATGGAAACCTTGTCCTGAGATGTCCTCGAGCTGCCTAGGAACCCAAAGTTCCCTAACTGCAGAGCTCAATGTGAAGAGAAAGCGGTGCAGGGAACCTAATAAAAAGCCCTTGATTTGTAGCACACTGGACTTATAAGACTGTTACACTCCCACCCTCCAATCAGATTCCGCCAAGCTAGTATTTTGCATAACCACGCCCACTCCCAACTCCTTAAAAGTCAGTCCCACTTCAGCTCGCAGAGGCAGATTTGAGCCTTGCCTTCTGTCTCCCTGGTGGTCAACCTTGGAGTAAATCTCTTTCTTCTCTCAAAAGCCGATTCAGTAGTATTGGCTTCTATGCACATCAGGCAGTGAGCCCTTGTTGGGTAACAGTAGTAGGGGGAGTATAAAGAAGACAACTGTGATAGACGTGGTGCAATAGAATGGTTAATAAAATAGGTGGATCACCTTGGCTAATGACTTAAAATAGACAATGAAACTTGAAATGGCTGCTTTGATATATTCCATATCTTCTATGCATGTTCAGAATGTTCATGGGTAGTATATGCCTAATGGGAGCCATGGTTAAGTAAAGAAGAGAGAGAAAGAAACTGCAACAAAGCCTTATATGACATTCTTTATTATGCATGACCCTCATGTAGCAAAAGTTAACATTTAACGGTTCCTCAAATGTGCTGTAGGTGCTCTTGACTCTCAGCCTGGGTATATGTTCCTCTCTCTGCCTCATATATCCTGTAACCTACCCACGTCCTTTAGGCTAAAACCTCTTCTTCCATCAGGTCTGTTCAAATCATACCTCTTCCAGGAAGCAGCCCCTGACCCTCTCATGTTGAGTTAGATGCCCGTTCCACATATAACCTAGATTTCAGCAGTGTTCTCAAAAGTCTTTTCACACCACCTCCCAAAAAGCCACTTCTATAAAATATTAGTGAATAATTCTAGATTAACTGGGGATTTCGTAGAGGAGGCAGAACAGGTGGCATTTCTTACATAAACCATTCCAAGACAATTTGCACCTACCAAGTGTTTGATCTTGTCAACCCCAAAATGGATATAATATGACCTACCTCCTAGTATTGCTGGGGACATAAATGAGATATATTTGTAAAATACTCAACATCATACCTGGCACAATAAACAGCTCAATTAAATAAAACCCCTTTATACATTTTGCTCCTTCTCTTCCTTAATGTCTTCTCCCACCTTCCACCACCAACAGGTCTCTTTTCTCACTCCTTACTCAGCTCCCATCTCCATCGACACCTTTCCTGAATTGCACAGAGCAATTCCGCTCTGCTCTAAACTGCCTGATGCATTAGCCTCAGAGTGCAACAAGATGCTTGTAGTTTACAGAATCCATCTGATTAGACGTCTGTCTGGCAACCATTTACGGCTAATTGAGTGTCTTTTGAGCGTCTCCTTCCACATCAAGGGCTTTACCGGAGTCTTTTTTCTGAGCATATATTGTAAACTACTGTTAAAGTTAATAAAGAGAAATCTCATTTAAAATGGAGTCAGGAGGCCAGAAGGGGAGCTCCGATGTGGTACCATTTGAGGTCAATTACAGGAAAGATAGTCAGTTACAGACCTCCAACAGAAAGAAGTTCCCAATGGGAAGACAGGAAAGAATCCTCAATTACAGAAAGAAATGTACATTGCATCTCAGACAGAAGTCAACTACCCCAGCAACTCAGCCAAGGAGAAACCATCACCACTCTGAACTCTTCACCAATGGACTTTCTTCAAAACAACCTGTCCCAATTTCCTCCTTTTTCTCTGTAAAATAACATTCCTCTCCCTTATTTGTTGGATTTGTCCATGGTCTGCTATAGCATGCATTTCCCAATTTGCAATTCTTTGGCTATTTCTGAATAAACTCATTATGCTGGTAAAATAACAAGTTGTTGGTTTTTTTTAAGGTTAACACTATGAGAGGAATTTTCATACCAGCTCCTCAAAGGATAAAAAACTTCTTTGTGTTAATCCTCATGAGTTCTAACAGGATTGCCTAATTACGTGTCTATTCTTCCAAATGATCTGTAAATCTCTTGAGAGCAGGGACTGTCCTTATTTTGCATTAGTTTCTTAGTGCTCTACACAGAGTAGATGGTCTGTCAATAGTTTTGAATGCATACATCTTATGCTACAACAACATTGGCATGTAGGGTGACATATTTTTAACATCTTTTTATTTATTACAAAAATGAGACTCAGAAAGTTCAAGAAACTTGCAGGAAGTTGCAAAGCTAGTAAATGGCAGGGTCCAATGTAGAACCCACAATTAGTCCCAGTAAACTTGCTTGGTGAACTTTATTCCTTTTTCCTTGGTAGCACAAAGTGAATTCTTTTCCTATAGTGACGAGTTCAAATTTAATGAAATAGTATTGGCAAAGCAATGTATTTCTTTAAAGAAAGGCATTGTTTGAATATGTATGAGAACTTCTCCCTGCTCTTTCGTTCCATCACTATACATTGCTGACAGCTGATATGATCAAATTTATGGTCTGCAATTTCCAGACAGAAACTGATGCGAGGGCACTGTTTCTGAAGCCCATACATTTATTGGAGAATAACTTAAGTTTATAAAAATCCAATATTCATAAGATTATAAAATCCACTATTTTTTTTTTTTAATATTGAAGCTTCTCAAAATGTTCAATTTATTTTTCAGGTGCTGATTCAATATGGGGACACAATCCTAATATCAGAGGATACTTCTTACAAATAGTCTTACAAATATCTGCCTATTTTGGCTGAAGGTGGTAATGGTACAATATCATTGCATTATAGAACCAAGAGACGGTTTCTGTGCATAGATATGTGTATATGTGCTTGCACCTGTGTGTGTATATATGTGTGTGAATGTGTGTATGATGTATTCATAAAGAAGATAAGTTACTATTGTAGTAAGTTGCTTGTTATATTTATTCTAAGAAATCAGTTTCCAGATTGATTATAAACTGTGCTGTTGTGGTACTCATGTGCATTTCAAAGAAAATTTAAGACCTATTTCTGATTTGCTTAATCTTAATTCATCAAAACATTCTTTCATAAAAGCTATTCCAATTTTAAGCTGCTTTTAAGATCTGTTTTGGCCTTTTATTCTCCAAACTAAGAAATAGTTTTCTAAAGGCAAAGATAATACAGAAAGTTTAGTCTGAACTATGGTAGCCATGAAGCTCTTGGTGGTTCTTTATTTGGAATAAATTCTTTTTCCTTCCCATTAAATATAAGTGGTTTAAAACATTTAGTTTAATTTGGCAAGGCTTCCTTTTCCTTACTTGACAGCTAGCCACTTGCCTATCATAGGAATTTGATTAGATGTTTACGTTGTACTATAGAAAATAATACCAAACACTGCATTATTCCAAAAATGAGAGGCACAAGTATGAAAAAGAGAGGGAAAAGGTCCAGGTATTTGTACCTATGTACACTATGTCCACATTTAGCAAGTGAATATTGGTTAAACAGTAGTGTTAGCAAAAACTTCATCAAATATATAGTAAAGATTTAAAAAGTAATCAGCAGCAACCATGTGCTAGCTCATAATTAGAGCTCCATAAGCATTGAACTCCATTAAGTTTGTCTCAAAGTACCAGTTAAAAGGTTTCACAGGAACAGATGTTTGACGTCTACACAGGAAGAGCAAACTATAAATATTGATAGAGCGTTTCCTTCCAGTTTAGCCACTGGCATTGTCCTGGGTCATACTTTCAGCGTCTCTTACCTGACATAATGTAAGAGCCTTTTAGCAAGACACCCACCCCCAATTTCTCTCCCAGCCAGTCTTTTCTCAACTCTGCTATCATACTGATTTTTCTGACATACACATTTCATCTTACTGTTCCTTTATGTAAAAGTCCCTTAATGATTGTCAGTCTATAACACTAAGTCGAAACTCTCCAGCTTAGCATTCAAGACCCTTTGTGATATGCCCCCTACCTATTACTCTATTTTTACTTTTTACCATACCCTCCCATTCCCTTCGTTCTTACCACCAGAGCCACCCCATCCGGACAATTACCATGAGTGAGATAATAGAAAATACATATATTGGCCTCTGCCCCTGGTTCCTGCCACAGACCTCCAGTAATTCTTGTAATTTCCTAAGTGATAAGAGCACCAGGAGCATTTTTTGTTCTAATATTTGGTCTTTGACCCTGGCCCCTGACACAAACCTCCTGAAACCCTTGTAATTTCCTGGGTGATAGGGGCCTCTTTCATTCTAATGGGGTGACTCTGGGTGGGCTCCTGGATGGTTTCTGCACAAGGGCTGGTCACGAGAAAGACCAAGCCATGATTAGATGCTTGGAATTTTCAGCCCTGCCTCCCACTGTCTTTTGGGAGAAGGACCAGAAATGGAGTTAAAGATTGACATGCCTTAGTGATGAAGCCTCCATAAAAATCCCACGAGTACAAGGTTTGGAGAGGTTCCAGGTTGGTGAACTCATCCACAAACTGAGAGGGTGACACACCCCAACTCCATGGGGACAGAAGCTCCTGTGCTCTGGCCCCTCCTGGACCCCACCCTATGTATCTCTTCATCTGTCTGTTCATCTGTATCCTTTACCATATCCTTTAATTAACTGGTAAATGTAAGTAAGTGTTTCCCTGAGTCCTGTGAGCTCATCTTGGAAAATTAATTGAACCCCAGGAAGGGGTCTTGGGGACCTCTGATTTATAGCCAAGTCAGATGGAAGTTGTGGGTAACCTAGGGACCTACTACTTGCAATTGGCATCCGAAGCAGGGTGGGAGCAGTCTTGTGGGACTGAGCCCTTCACCTGTGGGATCTGACGCTACCTCCAGGTAGATAGTGGCAGAATTGGGGTAAATTGTAGGACCCCCAGCTGGTGTTGCAGAGAGTTGGTGTGGGGAAAAAACCCTACGCATTTGAAGAACAGGTGTCAGAAGTGAAGTGTTCTGTGTGAGTAGTAAAGAAGGATTCACAGGAGGAAAAAACTGTAGGTTTTTCCCTATACACCATGCTTTCTCAGTTCCCCAACCGCTCCATGGTTTTTCGTAGGCGTGAAATTCCCTACCTCAAGTAGACTTCTTTGCCTAAGCAACTCCTCCTCATCCATCCTTAAAGCTCAGGTCCAATGTCCCCTTCATAACACCCCCAGACAAAGCTACTGGGTCTTCTGCATTTCCACAGCACTCTGTCCATTCATCTTAACTCAACCTACTATACTCCATTACAATTTACATACGACCAAAACGTGCGATCCTAGAGAAGGATGTGATTTTTCTGCCTAAACAAGTGCCTCTAACTTAGTGAGTACTTGCTGAACAATCTTCACCTTCAATAACGTACAATTTTGTCTATCCTAGATTAGCTCTGACTTGGAATTGGCCTCCAAGTCAACAGAAACCCCATAAAAGAAAGAAGCTTCTGGCTAACTATTTGCCTTGAATCAAGTTCTCCTTGATTATAAACTCAAATCGTTTTCATCCTCCCTTTGCCTTGATCCTTTTGTTTCTGTGACACTCAGTTTCTGATCCCAGAATGAAGTTTTGAACTTTTCCCTGACTTTCAGTAACCCCGAGTGTCCTTATATTTCGTTTCTGGCTCACTAGTTACTCTGACCTCCAATTCCTGTGAGTGTCTGAATCAGGGACTCTGATACCCTTGCCCCAAGAGGCCAGCTGCTTCTTGGCCATTTACCATGAGACAATACGTCCTTCATCTGCAAGCACACATGGACTGATAGAAAGGGATGGCTTGGACCATTCCATCTTCACAGGCTAATCTAAATAAGTTACAAGAAGTGGGGGCATGAAGGAATGAGATGTTTCACCCTTTTCCTGCCTCCGACTCTGTCATGGGAACTTCAGCATGCTTGCTTACTTCTAAGAGAAGACAGGAAGTTCACCTCTCAGTGCCCCTGAATGAGAAAGCAAACATCTTGAGTGGAGTCCTCACTATCATTTATTTTGCATATTAAAGAGAAGCAGGTTTCCTTGAAGGGAAACAGTGACCAGGATGCATCCACAGAGCTTGACCATGAATGAACCTCCTTTTGGCCTCAGGTAGGAAAGAGGGAGTCAGTTTCCTGTTCTGTTCTGACTGTTGAAAGGCTTCATCAGCAGAAAGCATAAGATCAATGTGGCTCTGGTAAAATTATTGTTAATATTATATTGAATGGGACGTAAAGAGACTTTGTTGACCTTTCTGACTTAATGTCTGTTTCTTAAAATTCTGAATCTTTTATTCACTGTCCTATAAAAATAACTATTTAATTAATTTGATTACTGGCACGGAGAAAGGTGTGTCCTCTTGTCTGGCCTGATAATCCCCTTAAATATTGTGACACCTTCTCCACTGTAAATGTAAATCTTATAACTTGTTTCTAACCTAGAGAATTCCCAATTTACCCAGGCTTGGCTACATTGCTCATCATGGACCAACACTAACTTGTCCTCTCAAAATGGTGTTTCATGGATAGAGAAATCAAGAAACAGAAAGATGCCTAAGAGATGTAGAACATAAATTGTTTTTTTGAGGAAGATTAGCCCTGAGCTAACATTTGCCAGCAATCCTCCTCTGTTTTTTTTGCTGAGGAAGACTGGCCCTGAGCTAACATCCATGCCCATCTTCCCTTATTTTATGTGTGATGCCTGCCACAGCACGGCTTGACAAGCAGTGTGCAGGTCTGCACCTGGGATCCGAACCAGGGAACCCCAGGCCACCAAAGCGGAACATGCGAACTTAACCTCTGTGCCACCAGGCCAGCCCCAGAGCATAAATTTGAAATTATAATTTAAATAGCATTAAATTCCACTTTCACAAAGGAACCCTTTTGTTTCTTTCTCTCCAATCGAGAAGTCTTTGTGTGTTTTTCTTGCATTGTTGCATTAACTAAAATCTTCAGTGTGATGTTGAGTAGAAGTGGTGAGGAAAGATAATCCTTGTCTTGTTTCTGGTCTTAGGGGGAAAGCATTCAATGTTTTCTTTTTTTTTTTTTTTTCCTGAGGAAGATCAACCCTGAGCTAACATCTGCTGCCAATCCTCCTCTTTTTGCTGAGGAAGACTGGCCCTGAGCTAACATCCATGCCCATCTTCCTTTACTTTATATGTGGGATGCCTACCACAGCATGGCTCACCAAGTGGTGCCGCGTCTGCACCTGGGGTCTGAACCAGTGATCCCCGGGCCACTCGAAGCGGAACATGTGCACTTAACCGCTGAGCCACTGGGCCGGCCCAGCATTCAATCTTTAAGCATTAATATAATGATAGTTGGATTTTCATAGATGTCCTTTATCAAGTAAAGGGTATTTCCTTCTATTCATAGTTTGCTATGAGTTTTTTTTAATCAGGAATGGATATTGGATTTTTTTTCAAATGCTTTTTTTGTCTAGTAAACAATGGTTTTAATTTTTCATTTCTTTATGTGGTGGATTACATTGATAGATTTTCAAATGCTAAGCTAACCTTGCATTCCTGGGATAAACTCCACTTCATCATGGATATTTTATTCTTTTTGCATTTTGTTGGATTCAATTTGCTAATATTTTCATTCATATTTTGTTTTCATTTACAGATCCATGTTCATAAAGGATAATGGTCTCTAGTTCACTTATAATGTCTTTTTCTGATTTTGGTATCATGATAATGCTAGCCTCTGAGAATGAGTTGGAAATTCTTCCCTATTTAGTTTTGTGGAAGAGTTATATAGGATTGATGTTATTTCTTCCTTAAATACTAGTAGAATTCACCAGTGAAGCCATCTGTGATGGAGTTTTCTTTGTGGGAAGATTTTAAGCTTCTTGATTCTTGGTAGTTTGTGTCTTTCAGGGATTTGTCCATTTCATATAAGTTGTCAAATTTATTGGCACAAAGTTTTTCATAACATCTCCTTATTTTCCTGTAATATCTATATAATCAGTAGTGATGTCACCTCTCTCCTTCCTGAAATTGGTCATTTGTGTCTCCTCTTTTTTTTCCTAATCAGTCTGGCTACAGGTTTACGATTTAATTGACTTCTCAAAGAACCAGGTTGTGGTTATGTTGTTTTTTTGTCTGCTATTTCATTGGTTTCCACTTTGATCTTTATTATTTCCTTTCTTCTGCTTGCTTTGAATGTACTTTGCTCTTCATTTCATACTTTCTTAAGGTTGACCCTGAGGTCATTGATTTTAGACCTTTCTTCTTTTCTAATATATAAGCCGAGTGATGAATAGTTCTTTTAAGTATTGCTTTAGTGGTAGCCCACAATTTTAGATATTCAGTTTGAAAACACTTTAATTTCAAACAATTTCTAATTTCCTTATGATCAATACTTTATTTAGAACTGTGTTATGCAGTTTCCAAATATTTTGGGATAGTCCAGATATCTTTCTGTTACTTATTTCTTATATAATTGCATTGTGGTCAGGGACCATAATCTATATAACTTGAATCTTTTTAAACTTATTGAGACTTGTATTATGCTCAGAATATGGTCTGTCTTGGTAAATGTTCTATGAGCACTTGAAAAGAATGTGCATTTTGCTGTTGATAAGTGGAATGTTCTATTATTATCAACAGGTCATGTTGATTGACAGTGTTGTTCAAATCTTCTATATCTTTACTGATTTTCCATCTACTTGTTCAATCAATTATTGTAAGAGGAGTATTGAAACATCTGTCTGTAATTGTGGATTTGTCTGTTTCTCCTTTCAGTTCTATCAGTTTTTTCCTCCTGTGTTTTTAAGTTCGGTTATTAGGCACATAAATATTTTTGATTGTTATGTTGTCTTAATGACATGGCTCCTTTATCATTATGAAATTATCTTCTTTATTCCTGGTAAGATCCTTTGCTCTGAAATCTACTTTGTCTGATATTCATATATCTACTCCAGCTTTCTTCCTACTAGTGTTAGCGTGGTATCTTAGTGAGTTTGGGCTGCTTTAACAAAATACCATAGACTGAGTGGGTTATAAACAACAGAAATTTATTTCTCATAAAGCTAGACGCTAGAAGTCCAAAAGCAGGGTGCCAGCATGGTTGGGTTCTGATGAGGGCTCTTTTCTGGGTTGCAGACTGCCATCTTCTCAGTTGTATCATCCATGGCAGAAAGAGGGCAAGAGAGCTCTCTGAGGTCCCTTTTATAAGAGTGCTAATCCCATTCATGAGGGCTCCACTCTCATGAGATTGTACTCATTCTGTACTGTAACCTGACTTTTTTCCCCAGCTAAAAAATATACTGGGAGTCCTTGTCTGGTCAGTTCATATAGATTTGCCCTATAATAGCCATAGTACTCAGCATCATCTTTTAAATCCTACCTTGATGGTTGAACAGTCCGATTGATTCTAAGTTTTTGCTACTATAACACTGCATAATGAACATGCACTTCTTGATATGCACCTGTGTAATATGTCTATAAGATATATTCCTAGAAGAGAAGTGCTACGTCAATTGGATGTACATTTAAATCTTTGATCCTCTTTTTTTTTTCGAGGAAGATTAGCCCTGGGCTAACATCTGTCACCAATCCTCCTCTTTTTGCTGAGGAAGATGGGCCCTGAGCTAACATCTGTGCCCATCTTCCTCTACTTTATATGTGGGATGCCTGCCACAGCATGGCTTAACAAGTGGTGCGTAGATCCTTACCCAGGATCCAAACTGGTGAACTCTGGGCCGCCAAAGCAGAATGTGCGAACTTAACTGCTGTACCACCAGGCCAGCCCTGATACTCTTGATTGTCCTCCAAAAACTCTGTACCCTTTCAAACTCCAGTGAATAATGCATAAGTGTGACCATTTCAACACTGGATTTTACCCAAACTCTTAATTTTTGCCAACCTCATGAGTGACAATTACATCTTCTTCTGCTCTTTGAATAAGCATTTTAGTGTTTTTGTTTGTTTGTTTTTTGCTGAGGAAGATTAGCCCTGAGCTAACGTCTGTGCCAATCTTCCTCTTTTTGTATGTGGGTTGCTGCCACATCATGGCTGATGAGTGCTATAGCTCTGCACTCTGGATCTGAACCCATGAACCCAGGCTGCCAAAGTGGAGCCCATTGAACTTAACCACTATGCCACAGGGATGGCCCCCATTTTAGTATTTTTGTTAGTAATTATTCCATTACTTGTCTGTTGGTATACTTTCCATATTTTTTTTTAAAGATTGGCACCTGAGCTAACATCTGTTGCCAACCCGTTTTTTTTTTTCCTTCTTCTTCTTCTCCCCAAAGTCCCCTGGTACATAGTTGTATGTTCTAGTTGTGAGTGCCTCTGGTTGTGCCCATATTTTTTGTTTTTATTTTCTTAATTGATTTGTACAATGATGTACATACAATCACATGCTGTGGAATTTTAATCATTTGTCTGATTGATATTGCAAATATGTTTTCTCATTCTGCTCTTTGTCTTTGAGTTCGTTAAGTGTTCAATTTATTCTTAAAAAGTAGGGGCTGGCCCCGTGGCCAAGTGGTTAAGTTCGCTCTGCTTTAGCAGCCCAGACTTTCACAAGTTTGGCTCCTGGGCGCAGACTCAGCACCGATCGTCAAGCCATTGCTGAGGTGGCATCCCACATAGCACAACTAGAAAGACCTACAACTAGAATATACAACTATGTACTGGGGGCTTTGGAGAGAAGAAGGAAAAAAAAAAAAGATTGGCAATAGATGTTAGCTCAGGGCTAATCTTTTTAAAAAAAAAGAAAATCATATACAAATTTTAAGTTTTATGAGTAAGAAGTCCCTTCAGATACATCTCACATTGATCTGGACACATGAAAAAGTCATGACTGATGCAGGCTTGGCAAGCCGAGAAGTTGAAAGAAAGATTTCTTGGACTCTCAAGGTCCGGCAGTAGTGCTCTTTTACTCAGAGAATAGCATGGGGACAGGACCTATGGGCAGTGGAGAGCTGCAGTGGGTTGAGGGCAGGGCTAAATTTATAAGGCATAGGTATGTGAGTTATTTCTTTACAAGACAAAGGAAAGATCACATAAAAAGGTCATTAAAATGGTATCAGTGCAGGTGGGGTCTGGTCATCTGGTGGTCATATAACTTGGATACGAATCAGGTTGAATCAAGTCAGGATGTCCTATACTTCCTGGAGGGTGATATAGATCGGTAAGTAGGCCAGGACAGCTTGGGCTTCTCTCCCTGAGGCAGCCTTCATTCTCATCAATGACCATTTGTCTTATAAAATAGTGAGACCTCTTCCTTCTGATGAGATGTCTTGTTAATAGTTACTAAGTACTATGCAATGAGATGAATATTATTTTGTTTATTTATTTCAGGAAAGATAAGAAGTCTTCTCACAAATATTTTTATTTATGAGGCCTAAAATTCTGATCACCAATTTCAACATGTGTGGGCTTTTCTCACACCACCAGGCAATTCTTGGACACCAGATTGGCATCGTACAATTCGTCTCAATTCTGACACTATCTACCTGGAGAAAGTAGGAGATTCCACAGGCTAAGGGCTCAGTTCCACATGACTGCCCTCCACTTCAGATGCCAATTTCAAGCCCAAGTTGTTCCCTGTGCTTCTGACCCAACTGGCTGTAAATCAGAGGTTCCCATGACCCCTTCCTTGGATTCAATTAACTTGTTAGAGTGGCTCACAGAACTGAGGAAACTAGTTTACTCACTAGATTACCAGTTTATTACAAAGGGTATAAAGGATACAAATCAAGAGCCAGATGAAGACATACATAGGGCAACGTCTGGAACAAAGGAGCTTCTGATCTCACAGAATTTGGGGCCCCACACAGTGGCATGTGAGTGGGGTCTGGTTCACCAAACTGGAAGTTCTCTGAACCCCATCCGTTTGGATTTTCCAGGAGGCTTCATTACAGAGGCATGATTGATTAAGTCATTGGCCATTGGCATGGATTCAACCTCCAGCTCCCCTCCCCTCCCCTCCCTGGAGGCGGAGGGTAGGGAGGGTGGGACTGAAAATTTCAACCCTCTAATCACAGGGTTGGTTCCCCTGGCAACCAGCTCCCATCCTTAGGTTACCTAAAGTGCTTTCCAAAGGTCACCATTAACATAACAAAAGAAACCATTATTGCTCTCATCTCTTATGAAACCGCAATGGTTTTAGGAGCTCTGTGCCAGAATCAGGGATGAAGAGCAAATATTTATTTCTTATTGTCAGTACTATATCACAGGCCATATTCTAACTCCAGGTGGACTCTGGAATTCATTAAAGGCAAAACCTGTTAGCAGGTGTTCTTTCACATTCTTCCAAGGTATGGGCCTAGGGACAATTAAATGGCCTTTTTACCACCTAGTTCTAGCCTGCAAATTGGAAAGCAGAGTTTCAGATCCTGATAGAAGCAAATACTATAGGTTAGAGCAAAGATAGGTAACACTCTTTAAAGTGTGAGGGATTCTTAGCTTGTTGCTACCTCAGTCTGAACTGCTACTCATCTTCTCAGTATAAAGTGAAGGTAGGAGGTCCAGTGCAGAGTGACCCTGAATCGAACCGGCTTCAAACTCCTGCTGTGCCATGTGTCAGCTATGAGTTTTTGCACAAGTTTTCTAATCATTTAAAATCTCAGTTTTCTATTTTTTTTTAAGATTTTATTTTTCCTTTTTCTCCCCAAAGCCCCCCAGTACTTAGTTGTATATTTTCAGTTGTGGGTCCTTCTAGTTGTGGCATGTGGGACGCCGCCTCAGCATGGCCTGATGAGCGGTCCCATGTCTGCACCCAGGATCCGAACTCGCAAAACCCTGGGCCTTGGAAGCAGAGCTTGAGAACTTAACCACTCGGCCACGGGGCCAGCCCCTCAGTTTTCTATTTTTAAAATAGTGATAATAATAATTGTGAAGAAAAAAAGAAAATTTCTGAACCATCTAGCATATAATAAACCCTTAATAAATACAAATTAGCTATTATTATCATCATGAACTGGGGTAAATAATATTTATCTTATATTTATAAATACTGCCATCCTCTTTTAAATCAAATTTGGATAAAGTCATTGTAACTCTGGTATATTGCCTAGCAGAGATTTTTTAAAAAATTACTACCATGAAATTAAAAACATCACATAAGTCTTCAATTTGAATTCTTATGGTAAATCTGATGCAGGCTCGGGGACCTGAGGAAGAGTCAAAAGAAAGATTTCTTGGACTCTCAAGGTCTGGTAGTAGTGCTCCTTTATTCAGAGAATAGCATGGGGACAGGCCCCTGGGCAGTGAAGAGCTGCAATGGGTTGAGGGCAGGGCTAAATTTATAAGGCATAGGTATGTGAGTTATTTCTTTACAAGACAAAGGAAAGATCACATAAAAAAGTCGTTAAAATGGTATCAGTGCAGGTGGGGTTTGGTTATCTGGTGATCCTATAACTTTGCATATGAATCAGGTTGAATCAGGTCAGGACGTCCTATACTTCCCAGAGGGTGATATAGATGGGTATATAGGCCAAGACTGGTTGGGCTTTTCTCCCTGGGGCAGCCTCGATCCTCATCAACAGAACATGCTCTGCTT
Source organism: Equus asinus (assembly GCF_041296235.1). Classification (NCBI taxonomy): domain Eukaryota; kingdom Metazoa; phylum Chordata; class Mammalia; order Perissodactyla; family Equidae; genus Equus; species Equus asinus. The sequence goes on from NC_091819.1 coordinate 13,469,387, forward strand.
CAGCTGCCTGGGGTTTGCAGGTTCGGATCCCTGGCTCAGACCTATGCACGGCTCATTAGCCATGCTGTGGTGTCATCCCACATAAAATAGAGGAAGGTTGGCAGAGATGTTAGCTCAGAGCCAATCTTCCTCAAGCAAAAAGAGGAAGATTGGCAACAGATGTGTGCTCAGGGCCAATCTTCCTCACCAAAAAAAAAAAGTATTTTGGAAGCCTCTGTGGTTTGGGGTTCCAACATACACTGTTTAAAGCAAAAATAATTAAAATTTTAAAAATTGCGTTTATTTGCGTGTGTCTAACATTACTTGAGTGATTGCTGTACTCCAGAAACCTGTTGCCCTACACATCCTAGGGTTTTTTTTCTTTTGTCCTTTTGTTTCCTTCCCTTTTTAACAACAAAAAACTGCTTGGGAGAGGAGGGATGAGATTGAAGAGGACGAGGCAAGGGGTTTTCTGAGAGAAGCGCTATCAAGTTTTAAAATCCCCAAAGTTCCACTATTTACATTTCAGCATCAACTTCTACCGCCCCCAGGAAATCTTCCTTTCATCTCCCAAATCCACGTGGAGAAGGGAGACAAGAAAGATGCTCAGAACATTTCGCCCAGACTTGCCTTCAAGCTGGGAAATGTGTCCCCTCGAGCTACAAATTCTTCAGTGTAAACGGGAAAAGGCTGGCACTGCGTGGGGAGGAGGAGGAGAGAATTTGGATCCTACTGGAGCAGGCGCCCGGCCAGGAGCCCGGCCACGCCCCTCCCTCCACGCCGGCCCCGCCTTTCCCTCCTCCTGCCCCGCCCCCGCGGCAGCGCGGCGGGCGAAGGCGAGCGCGTCGCGGTATTTTGTCCCGAGCGGCGCCCCCTCCTCCCGGGCGTGCGGCGGCCGCCGTGGCGGTGGCGGCGACCGTGGCAGCCGCGCGCTGAGCCGAGGCCCGGGCCGGCCGGCGGCCTGGAGGCCGCGAGTGGGGGAGGCCGGGCCGCCCTGCCGCGCCGCCCGAGCGCAGGCGAAGAGGCGGACACGAGCGAGCCACGCCTGGCCGCCGGGAAGGTGGGGGAGGCCCCGCGCGCCTCCCGCCCTCCGGCCGCCGCCGCCCCGCTGGCCCTGCAGCCTCCGCCTCGGGCTCCCGCCGCGGGCTCGGCGGCCCCGGCCGGGGAGGGAGGGCGGCGCGCGCGGCCGGAGCCGCCGGAGATGGCGGGCGGGCACTGCGGCAGCTTCGGCGCGGCGGCGGCCGGCAGCGGCGAGATCGTGCAGCTGAACGTGGGGGGCACCCGGTGAGTCGGCGGGGAAGGGGGTCGGGGTAGGGATGCGGCGGGCGGCCCCGGGAACGCGGGGGGCTAGCCGGGTGGGGAGCGCAGGCCCTCGAGGCGGGAAGGACGGGGGGCGGGTCTCGGTGAAGTCGGCGAAGGCTCTGCTGCGGGCAGGGAGAGGCGGGAGGGCCACAGGTCCGGGTCTCTCCCTCCTAGGATGCCCACCTTGTGCCTCCCCCTTTCGAAGGCGTCGGGCCAGAAGGGATGTTCTATAGCCATCCTCACCTGAGCTTAGAGTGTATTTGAGGAATTTATTTTGTGGAAGCCTGGCATTGTGGTTTGTCTGCTGCCCGTGAACCTGCCTCCCTTTCTCTCGGGTCAACAAGGTGTCGGTTTGCTTGGACCAGGAACAGAATACACTGTCCTTTTCTTTTCCACGCCTCATTAATTAAGGGCTGTCTGTCATCTCGAAGAGTTTCGGTGGAGGCAGTGCAGTGGATTCGCCGTACGTCGTGCTTTGTTTTCGGACTTTCCTGGTGTTCGGCGTGGAAGGATCTGTGCAACTTTTAGGGCAACGTGTCCAGAAACTGCAGTTGGCACAGTTGGTTCTGGGAAGCTCTGGATGCTGGCACCGTGTGGCGCACTCGTAGTAAACACACGAAAGCGCTTCTCCGTCGATGCTCCCTCTGCCTTCCTCTCCTGTCTATGACGTTTATTAAGCTCGTTAGGGAAAAACATCGTATTTTTTTGTGTGTGGATTTTCTATGGCTTCTGAGTCACTCCTCAGAAATAGGAGTTGGCCGATTCTGTTTGAAGGAAGGGGGTCGTTGAATTTTAGGCTTGGTGGGAGATAAGTGATGAAATGCCCTGGAATATAGTGTATTTTGCTGTGCTGCTGATATGAAGGGTTTTCAACATCTAAGATTTTTCACTAATATTGAAAAGGAAAATTGCAACAGTGTGAACCGTTGTGATAAAAATGTATGGTGTTTTAATCTTAAACATGTAATAGTGTTCTAAGTGTACTAAAAGGATTCAACACAAGGAAAGTAGTTCTTCATTCTTTTCTTGCTCTTTCTTTTCCCTCATCTCCCAAAGCAAAACTGTTTAATAGTTTAAGAAATTACAACATTATTGCCACTATATAGATACCAATCTTAGGGGAGAAATGGGTATTTTTCTAAGATCACATGAAAAGATTGCAGGTTTGGTAATTTGTGGATGCAAAAATGGGATACCCTGCAAGAGTAACCTTCAATGTGTTAATATGGAAGAGCAGCACTTTGGTCATTTAAAATCCCTGCACTGGTTTCTAACTGCTATTGCTTGTGGCTGTATTCCTTATCAGGCATTCTAAAGGACATAGAGTATCATGAGAAAAATTAAACAATGCTGAGATTGAAAGTGAATGGCTTAATTATGGGTGAACTCTTGTAATGACTAGATTCAGTTTAAAATTTTAAATTGTATAAGGCAGGTGTTTTGGAACTGGAACAATTTATGTTTTATTATGGAACTTGACTTGATTAGGTTCTAAAGGTTTCTAAGTGCTATTAACAAAGAATACAAAATAAGAAATAAATTATTAGATTAAAAATTTAGAAGACAGATGAAAGTACATAGGAATGAGAAGTAAGGTTTAAAAAACTCACAAACTTTAGGATTTCTAGGATAAAATAGTTTCTAAGATAAGTCATGACATGGGCCATGGGAAACAGCATCCAACTTTGAGTGTCCTGAGGGTATTTTCTTGAGTTAACTTTTGTTGCAGCATTTTAGAGCTAGAAGGGGTCTAGAAGTCATCTATATCTTGTGCAAGACACAGGTTAACACAGTCACTTAAGTCATTGTAAGAGAAAAAGTCCTGATGTGGTTGTCATTAAAGTTGAAGAATTGCCACTGGGAGAACCATCTGTGGCGGAGAATTGAAGTTGGCTCTGAAGTAACAGAGTGAAACCCCAAGGGAGGGTCTGTTATGAGCAGAGAAGCATATGCCATAGGTAAGGTCTTTTTTTTTCTCCCAAGAGGAGAGAGTCATGAAAATGGACGTACTCAAAGGAATTATAGAAATGACCAGTTTTTACGATTTGTTTAACACTTTGGGATGATTCAGAAAGTAGAGAAGATGAGGCTTCGTTTGGAATTGTTAATATTTATTATTTACAAAAAGCAACTAGTGAAGTGAAAGAAACCCAATATGACTCAGTTTCTGATTAATTCTGTTAGAATGAGTATGATTTGCGGCCGCGTGAGAGAGGTCTGGGACCAGCCAGTGGGGGACTCGTGGACAGAGAACTTTGGGGTCAACTGATAGGAATTCCAGTTCCCAGGCTTTATCTCCAACTACCTCAGCAACCCAGGGCAAGTTATTTTTTATTGCTTAGTTTCCTAAAATGTAAAATGACAGTAATAGTACCAACCTTCCAGGATTGATACAGGAATTTGAAGTAATAAATGGGAAATGCAGGGGTTACTGGCATTATTAATAGTAACACTGCAGAATAAATAATTTTAATTAGATTGCTTCCAAGTTAATTTAGTAGGAAACAAGTAGCATAGAGTATACTAAATATGGATGTGCTAATATCTTTAGTATAACTGTTATTGAGACGAGATTACACATGACCCTTTTCCTGGCACACTGTGGATATGAGATTAAAAAACATAGAAAGGGCTTTCGTATACATTGCAGAGAATTATGCTTGTCATATGTAATTTTAAATGCCATAGTTTTCATGAAATCATATTTGTAACCAGTTTAAAGCTCTGTGGATTTTTTTCTTCTGTCTTCCTCTTGTTTGGGGGAAAAAAATTGGTGGGGATAAGAGTCTAACCCTTTTGCCCAGAAATTCAAGATTACTAAATACACCCCAAACTGCTGATTTTAATTGAAATTGCTAGTATGCCTTTAAGCAGACCTGTGTAATTTTCTAAGTAACACAAAATTTGAGTTATTTGGCAGACAGTTTCTGAATAAGCAGTGAACATGAGAGGTCGTAAGTTGTAAGTGATCCTTACATGGAATTTATGTGATGGCGTCCAAAACAGAGTGATTCATTTTTGCAGTGGATCCTTGGATCCTTCAGTCTACCATTGACTGGATTTCCTTTTATTTATTTGACTCAGTCAGTTTCCTGTGACTAGTTGTAATCTACTTCTCATTTTTTCCCAAGATTCTGCTAAGATATACACTTGGGAACAGTTGCTATGTTTTCTTGAATAAACAGTTTGGCTCCTAACTTAAATCTGATTAATGACGGGCATGAGAGCTGCTTTAAAAGAAGCTTGTCGTGCTAGAGAATGAATATAGAGTGAAAGTAGAGGTCTGTTAGGCTCTCCTCTGTGTGGGGACACGTGGTGATAGGGACAGAGTAAAAAATACATAGTAGTTCAGTGTGATGAGTTTTAAAACGAAAATATTCAGACAACGAAGGCTGGGCTGCATGAGCCCTATATTGCGTTCTTGGTCATGTCAGTTTACAGTAGCTGTGGGTTTGTTTGTCCCAGTCTGTTAGACAGTGCTTTCGTAAAGTTGCCCACATTGGTGGTGATAAGCAGCCTTGATCAGATGGCAGTTAACCTCAAAACAATGATATATTTACTGAGTGACTTTTGAAGGAATGAACGCAACACTTGCCAGGAGGCCAAAACTACATAGAAAGTGTTAAATGCATATTGTACAATGGAATTACTCTGAGCTCAGAATGATAATATAGGATAGACTACTGGAAAAGCCCTTAAAGAGAAGGTAAAACCTAAACGCCATCAAGAAGCTGGATGAGCCTTGGATTATGGGACATGCTGAGGGCTGTGTAGCTGGGATAAATGAAGATACTGAGCTGATAGTAGGCATGACTTGTTTGGAATATTAAGAAGTACTCTCTTATCAGAGGGAAAAACAGTTTGTGATGGAGAGATGATAGGGGACCTGAATGTTAGGTTGAGAGGTTTAGACTTGGTGGGATGGGCTAACTGTTGATTCTTCAGCAAGTTGACATGCTGGAAAGTCACGTTTTAGGAAGCATTATATGTCAGTGAGTTAATTGATTTTTCTGAGAGCTCTTTGAATAATCTTAACTCTGAATTGAAAGTAGCAAAATTTAAAAATATTAAATGTAGTAAATATAATTGATACAGCTATAGCTATGCAACAACTTGTAAATTGTTGGCCAGCATATTAAAGTACGTGAACTACCATTGAAATTTCAAATCATGTCCTCATTTATAATACCAGATAATTTTCAATTGCAGATTTAGTACCTCAAGACAGACTCTCATGTGGATTCCAGATTCTTTTTTTTCCAGGTATTTCATATAATTCTTTAGTACCATTTTTATTGCATTTGTTATTTATCGAAATAATAAAATTTTTCCTTGTCTGTTAAATTAATGTTTTTATTTCTTGAATAAAAAATCTTAACTGTTAAAATAGAATTTTTTTTATTTTACTTTGAAGATATGACTCATTTGTGTTGGTCTTTGACATTTGATAAAGAATTTGGACATTTATTCATACTCAGATTTTAAAAACTAACTAGCTTATTGTTAATGACTTCTAGTTTGCTGAGTGGAAGAATTTCAACTCTTCGGGATGAAACTGGTGCTGTGAGTATAATACCGTTGATGTATATTTCTAAATTAGAGTAATTAATGCTTATAATGCTTGATCCTTATTATATGGTAACTCTAAGAATATAGAAAAGCTAACACTTTAATAACCACTGAGTGAAAGTGACACGTACGTCAAGTTTTTTATTTCCTGTCATGTATAGAGTGTTTCTGTGTTTATAGAAGAGAACTCTAAATTGCATATAGCAATTTAAGTATTCATGATTAGAGAAATTGTAGGATATAAGTTTACATTTCCAATAGAGGAAATAGTTCTTTTAATTAATAGTTAAAACTTTAACAGTAAACAGCTGAATGTGACTACTAACATATTTTGATATTGAATTAGAAAAAGATGTTGCAAATTAGTGAAGTCCTATGGGTTTTTATCTTGGAGGGTAACCTTAAGAACTTGTACAGCAGTGGTGGAGAGAGGGGAGTAAAGAAGTATTAAGTTTCAGTAGCAAAAAATTGGTTTATACATTTAAAAAGCAGTTGTAGTGTGTCAAGCCAGTGTCGAGCGCTCACAAAAGCAGAAGGGCTTTCTATTTGGAGGCAGCTAAGTGACCACAGGGGTTTGTTTGCTGTGATGAGACCTGCAGAAGAAATAAAGCAGAAAAAGCAGGTATGTCCGTGTGAGATTATAAAAAAGACCTTAGTAATAAGAGCTCCACAGTCTGTGATGGGTCTTTAACTTCCAGTTGGTTGGAATAAAAGCAAAAGCAGAGCTTTATGAAGCTGGAAGAACCTCACTCGTGTTTACGTAATTGATCATAGCTAAAAAAAAAGGTTTTATTGTTTGCTACCATCTCCCTGTCTAATTGACTTAGGTAAGCTTTAAAAAGTATTCAGTTTTATGGTTAGGGCTTTTGTAATTGATTTAAAATAATGTTGGTACATATTCCTGTAAAAAGTTATTAATTATTTCATGTTTTTAAGCATTTTCCTTTCCCCTTATGTATTTTGTGGTACTGTGTTTGTTATCTTTAAAAAATGTTTTTTGTCATCAACCCAACCCCCATCCCCCCGCCCCAAGGAAATTGAGATGGTGAGTTGTAAAAGTATTATGAGAAAAGTGTTCTTTTCCAGTTTTGACAGCAGTGTGCAGTATTCACTTTTCTTGATTACCCCTGTGTGTACTGTGAAAGTACATTGTTGTTTTAATGATTCACCTTTGAATCACAAATTATGTAAGTCACAATCACTTTCATCTATGATAAATGATCAGACAGTAGAAGAAAGTATTATTTATGCATAATGTTTTCAAAGTATTTATTGAATTCTAGAATATTTCAGATAAAATTTTTGCTTGAGGTATCAGTTTAACCAAAGATATAAATAAGTAGGAATGAGAAAACTGACTTAACTACATACCATTTTCCTACATAGTAAAATATCATCAATCTAATAGCTTTTCAGGAAAAATAGACAATGCCACATTAAATGCACACAGTTATAACTGCATTCCAATTTTAGAAGCATTAAAATTTAAGAGTGGAATCAAGGAAAGATAGTATTTAAATAGTTCAGTCTTTGTTCCCTGACTTAGTGTTACAGACATTAAAGTTAGAAGTTTTGTTTATAATTTGAAAATAAAACAATTCTTCATTTACAGATATTTATTGATAGAGATCCAGCAGCATTTGCACCCATTTTAAATTTTCTTCGGACAAAAGAGCTAGACTTAAGGTAGGAAATCCATCCTTTTAAATAAATTCTTATTGATTGGTATGTGTTTTTGGTATATTTTGTGAAGAAAAAGTGGGCTTTTTCCTGAGACTATTTGGCTAAAAAGCTTCCTCGGAATTAAACTCTCGTGGTCCGGGCCCCCGTGATCTTCGTCTCCACTGCTCCAGCGGCTTCCTGACCAGGCTTCCTGCCTTCATCCTTGCATCCCTCTAATTCACTTTTCATACTGTAGTCAACATCATCTTCTAAAAATATAAATCTGATCTGATGACTACTCTCCTTAAAACCCACAGTTAATATGTTATTGGACTGCTGGTTGAGGATTTTGGTGTTTTGATAGTGTTTCTTACAGCCGTCTCTAATCTGGCCCCTGCTTCGTTTCTCTTACTTCAGCACTTTGAACCTTTTCTGCTCTTGGCTTAATGCTGACTCCATCAGTGATCCCTGCTGTCTCCACTTAATATAGGTATTCACAGTTTCCTGTACTGACACTCCCACAGCATTATCACACTTACTGCTCGTTCAGCAGTCTATCTTCCGTTAGACTTTAATTTCCAAAAGGTGAGCACCGTTTACTATACATCCCCAGGATCTGGCCTTGTGCTTGACGCACAGTAGGGGGTCAGTACATGAGGGTGTTTTTGTGTGTGTGGGTAGATGAGTGACCATTTAAACTATTTGTTTACCTTTGCCATAGTCTGATTATAGGAGTGCAATTTGTATTTTATTGTTCTTTTATTTCATATATTCCTAGTGAACTTCACTTTGTATTTATTACATTTTTTAGACATAGTTTTTAAAATTCTGATTGTTTATTTGAGCTGCCTCTTTATAATATTGTATAATTTTTGTCTTATATTCACTAGAATATGAGCTCCTTGAAGGCAAAGATTCTTTGTCTGGTTGCTTCCCTGCTGTATTCCCAGTGTGAAGACAGTGCATGGAGTAGCTGCCCCGTAGATATTTATTGAATAACAGTTCATTGGGCTTTTTGTTTGTCTGGTTTTTGGCCTGGGATCGGGTAGAGGTAGGAAGTAGGTTACTAACTACTTAATTCTTGAGTAAAATTTTTTTGACACAGCATTTGATTAAAGAATGAATTTACTTCTCATCAGTGTCCTTGTGACTAAGCCACAATCCCATGAAAGGCAGAGTTATTTTAAATATCTGTATTTACTGACTACTTTTCTTACAAATGCTGCCTTATTTCACTTAAAGGGGCATAGCAAATTAAACTTCCCTGACTAGTACCTTCCAAAAGAAGATGAGAAGGAATTAAAAAGAATACTATGTTCTGATTCTCTTCCTTGCATAAAATTCTCGTGTTGCCCTTATCACACTGTACTGTCATGACTGTGTTCATTTGCCTGTCCTCCTCAGGTGACTGGAGCTCCTCAAGGACATTTTTGTGTCCTGAGCCACCATGTAATTAGCCAGTACTACTGTACTGTTAACACAAATGGTTTTGAAATAAAATAAGAAAGCTTTAACTGTTCTTATGTTAAACCAGTCACAACCAATTTCACCAATAAAAGCAATTTAATAGCACAATTGCATGTGTTTATCAAAAATCCCAGGGAATTTTTTTCCTGTCCCTTGTTTTAAGACTTTTTATTTTTTAGAGCCGTTTTAGGTTTACAACAAAATTGAGAGGAAGGTACAGCAATTTCCCATATACCCCCTGCCCCCCACACATGTGTAGCCTTCCCTGTTGTCAACTTCACTCACCACAGTGGTACATTTTATACCGAGGATGAACCACATTGACGCATATAATCACTGAAAGTCCGTAGTTGACCTTACGGTTCACTCTAGGTGTGTACATTCTCTGGGTTTGGACAAATATGTGATGACGTGTCTGTCATTTTAATATCATACAAAGTATTTCCCTGTCCTAAAAATCCTTTGTGCTCTGCCTCTTGATCCCCAGCCCCTGCAACCACTGATCACTTTGTTATCTCCATAATTTTGCCTTTTCCAAAATGTCATATTTGGAATCATAGAGTATGCAGTGTTTTCAGATTCTTTTTTCTTTTCTCTAAAACACTGGATTGCTATGGCTTTATAGTTGGTCTTGGAGTAGGGTGCTGCCGGTCTTCCTACTTTGTTCTTCTTTAATGTTGTGTTGGCTATTCTGGGTCTTTTGCCTCTCCATATAAAATTTAGTGTCAGTTCGTCAATATTCATAAAATAAGTTGCTAGAATTTTCATTGGGATTGCATTGAATCTTAGATCAGTTTGGGAAGAACTGACATCTTAACAATACTGTGTCTTTCTATCCGTGAACATGGAATATCTCTCCATTTAGAGTTCTTTGATTTGCTCATCAAAGTTTTATAGTTTTCCTTATATAGATCTTGTATATATTTTGTTAGATTTATGCCTAAGTATTTCATTTTTTGGGGTGCTAATATAAATGGTATTTTTAATTTCAAATTCTACTTGTTCATTATTGGTACATAGGAAAGCAGTTAACCTTTGCACATTAACCCTGTATCCTGCAGCTTTGCTGTAATTCCTTATTAGTTCCAGGCGTTTTTGTCCGTTCTTTCGGATTGTCTATGTAGAAGATCATGTCATCTGCGAACAGTAGTTTTATGTCTTCCTTCCCAATCCATATGCCTTTTATTTCCTTTTTTTGCCTCATTGCATTTCTAAGGCTTGCGAGTATGATGTTGAAAAGGAGTAGTGAGAGGGGACATCCTTGCCTTGTACCTGGTTTTAGTGGGAAAAGTTCCAGTTTTTCACCATAAAATATGATGTTAGCTGTAAGGTTTTTTTAGCTAGTCTTTATCAAGTTGGGAAAGTTCTCTGTTCCTAGTTTACCGAGACTTTTTATCATGAAAGGGTGTTGGATTTTGTCAGGTGCTCTTTCTGCATCTATTGGTGTGATCCTGTGTTTTCTTTTAGAGATTGTTGGATTCAATTTGCTAATACATTGTTCAGGAGTTTTGCGTCTATGTTCACGAGGTATTGGTCTGTAGTCTTCTTTTCTTTTCTTGGAATATCTTTGTCTGGTTTTGATATTAGGGTAATATTGGCCTTCTAAAATGAATTAGGAAGTATTCCATCTGCTTCTATCCTCTGAAAGAGACTTAGAAAATTGGTATCATTTCTTCCTTAAATGTTTGGAAGAATGAATACTGGGCCACTGTTTCTGTTTTGGAAGATTATTAATTACTGATTCAGTTTCTTTAATAGATATAAGCTTATTCAGATCATCTCTTTTTGTGTAAGTTTTGACAGATTGTGTCTTTTAATGAATTGGTCCAGTTCATCTGGGTTATCAAATTTGTGGACGTAGAGTTGTTCATAGTGTTCCTATAATGTCCTGTTCATTTCTGTGGGATCTACGCTGATGCCCCCTCTCATTTCTGCCCAGGCAATATTTTTGAAGTAAAGACATACTATAACTGAAATCTGAAATGAATCGTTAGTATTGTAAACGCTTAAGCTTCATTCTTTTTACTTATATTTTCATATTACTTAACTGTACTCATATTTTCCTCTGGATAACATAGCCTTTCTTAAGGCTGGTCTTTTGCCCCCCCAATTTTCTACTTTGCTTTTATTTTTGGTTTCTGATGAGAGGAGAATCATTTATCTGAATTTATTCATTCAACAATATTTATTGTGTAACTGTTATGTACAGGTACCTTGCTAGGCGCTGTGTGAGGTATACAAAAATAGATCAGAAGTAGATCATGCTTACCTGAATAGATATTTTTCCAAAGAAGACAGACAGATGGCCAACAGGTACATGAAAAGGTGCTCAATATCACTGATTATCAGGGAAATGCAAATCAGAACCACAATGAGATAGCACCTCATACCTGTCAGAATGGCTGTTATCAAAAAGACAATAAGTAGCCAGTGTTGGTGAGGATGTGGAGAAAAGGGAACCCTTATGCATTGTTGATGGGAGTGTAACTTGGTACAACCACTATGGAAAACAGTATGGAGATTCCTCAGAAAGTTAAGATACAATTAACATGTGATCCAGCAATTCCACTTGTGGGAATTTATCCAAAGAAAATGAAAACAATAATTTGGAAAGATATCTGCACTCCTGTGTTCGTTGCAGCGTTATTTACAATAGCCAAGATATGGAAGTAACCTAAGTGTCCGTTAATAGATGAATGGTTAAAGAAGGTGCAGTGTGTGTATATATGTGCCTGTATATATAGTGAAATATTACTCGGCCATAAAAAAGAATGAAATCTTGCTATTTGCGACAACATGGATGGACCTTGCAGGTATTGTGCTAAGTGAAATAAGTCAGACAGAGAAAGACAAATACTGGATGATTTCACTTATATGTGGGATCTAAAAAACAAAACAAAACAAGCAAACTCATAGGTACAAAGAACAAACTGGTGGTTGCCATAGGGGAGGGGAGTAGAGGGATGAGCGAAATAGGTGAGGGGATTAAGAGGTACAAACTTTATTGGGGCCAGCCTGGTGGCATAGTAGTTACGTTCATGTGCTCCGCTTTGGTGGCCCAGGGTTTGCAGGTTTGGATCCTGGGCCTGGACCTACACACTACTCATCAAACCATGCTATGGTGGCATTCCACATAAAATAAGAGGAAGATTGGCATAGATGTTAGTTCAGCGACAATCTTCCTCAAGCAAAAAGGAAGATTGGTGACAGATGTTAGCTCAGGGCCGATCTTCGTCACCAAAAAAAAGGTACAAACTTTCAGTTATAAAATAAATCATGAGGGTATAATATACATCATGGGGAATATAGTCAATAATATTGTAATAACTGTATGGTGACACATGGTTACTAGACTTATTGTGGTGATCACTCCATAAAGTATATAAATGTTGAATCACTATGTTGTCTACCTGAAACTAATATAATATTGTATATCGACTGTACTTCAGTAAAAAAAAAAAGTAGTTGATCATGTTTGCAGGGAGCTTACAGTGTAATTGGGGGAGTTAAAATGTGTGTAGAAATAATTATGATAAAATGTTAAAAGCGGTTAATGCCGTGTAAGAACAATTTCCAGTCCTGTTTGCCTTGTTAGATGCTTCTTGATAATTTACTTGTACTAACCCTATAAAGCCCTAATCTCGCATTTAGTCACCCAATTCATTTATGCATGAATAATTTTTAAATAGGAAAGTACTTTGTTGGTGTGCAGTTTTTTAGTTTAGACTTTTTCAGATGATTAAGGATCTTAGGAGAAAAGTAAGTTTTAAAGCTGCATGGTCTTGTTTCACATAAAGAACTGAGTGCTTTTGCTTCAGGTGATCATCCAAGTTGCCATTGGTAGAGGATTTACATCATTTGTTTCTTTCTTTGTAGGGGAGTGAGTATTAATGTTCTCAGGCATGAAGCAGAATTTTATGGAATCACTCCATTAGGTATGTGTTCTCCAAATATTTTCTGTTTATGGTTTTACCCTTTGTGCACTAAACTTGCCCAAATGAAATATGGTTTATACCAGGTCCTAATTTTTGGTAGACTAGTTCAGTGCTTACTTTTTGTGGATTTTCATAGTAAAAAGATATTGTCAACCGATTTAACGTAAACATTTTCCTTTTTTTTTCCTTATCCTTTTTAACTAGAGAAAATAAAAGTGGAGTACTATTTTTCTGTTTGCATGTACTCTTGACCAGTTTGCTTTGAAATGTTTTTAGTAAGAAGGCTGCTCTTATGTGAGGAATTGGAGCGCTCATCTTGTGGCAGTGTCCTTTTTCACGGTTACTTGCCTCCACCAGGTACTTCTGCTTTATTTATTTAGTCTTTTTAAAAATTCTTTTTATCATTAAGCAAGTATATACAAATAAGCATTAAGCAAATATGTTTATACAAATGTATAAATAGGAAGAAGGAAAATCTGTCCCTTAATTATTGAGTCTCATTTATAAATCTACTAGAAAGCTCACAACTTTAGTTTTAATAGAAGTTAAGTCATAGTATGTTAGAGCGGGGATGCGCCAGACTTTTTCTGTAACGCTCGGATAGGCTTGTGAGCTAGATCTCTGTGGCAGCTACTCGCCTCTGCCATACACAGTGCAGAAATGAATGGATGCGACCATGCCCCATCCAAGTTTATTTACACAAACAGCCCTCAGGCTGGGTTTGGCCAAGGCCCATCCTTTGCCAACCCCCGTGTTAGAGCTCTGGTTGTCGGGCTCCTTTTTGTAGGATCCCAGGAGCTGGCAGAGAAGGTCAGCGTACAGGACAGAGGCAGTGAGGTGCGTGTCAGCTCTGCCCCACCTTGGTTAGTTAGAAGAGTTCTGCTCTTAGCTGTGTTGCAGTGGGCTTCTGAGTAAGATTTCCTTCCAGAAAAGACTCCCTGCCAAGTAAAAGACGTTTGAAAGTAGGGAGTGCGTCATCTTTAAAGCAGTTTGTTAGTACATAGTACCTTACACCTAGGAACCGTACCTGAAATAGACTGCTGACCACAGACTGAATGAGTTAATGATTGAGTTCACTAACCTAGAGCTAGGTGAAAAGGCAGTATAATATGATAAGTCTTGTAAAGAATTTTACTGTTTTTTCACTTTCATTTTGTTGTTTTTTTATGGTAATTAAATTATTTGCAATAAATTGCTATATTGGAAAATATATTTCAGTCATAATGAAATTTACATTTTTATGTTTCTTTGTTACCATGTGAAAGTTTGAATTTTTGGTAGGCAAACTTAGAAATAAATGTCTCTTCTCATTTCCTTTATAGGTATTCCTAGTCGTAAAATAAACAGCACAGCTAGAGCCCCTGCTGATTCTAGGAATGGACTAAGTTCTACAGAAGGTGAAGCTCGGGGAAATGGTACCCAGCCTGTTCTCTCCGGAACTGGAGAGGAGACTGTTAGGCTAGGTAAGCAAAGATTACCTAAATAGAAAAAGAAAAGTACCTGTGTTTATTGTTCTAGGTGATGTTGAGTAATTATTTTTAAAGACGTAATTTTTACCTCCTCTCTCTTTTTAATTCACATTTATCATTTGTATCTTAAAGACTCATTTAAGAAATGATTTTTATTTAAAAAGTATGTGATCTTCTGTTTGCTCTAAATCTTCAGAATCAAGATTGGCAAACTTTCTATGTAAAGAGCTGGATGGTAAATATCGTAGGCTTTGTCACAGCCACTCAGCCCTGCTGTTGTAGCATGAGAGCAGCCATGGACAGTGTGAAAACAAATGTGCATGGCTGTGTTCCAGTAAAGCTTTATTTGTCAGACAGGTAGAGGACTGGAATTGGCCCGTGGGCCATTGTTTGCTATCTCTTGCTTTAGAATGTAAACTATTCTTTTTCTGAAATCAACAGGATTTCCTGTGGATCCACGAAAGGTGCTAATAGTAGCCGGCCATCACAACTGGATTGTAGCTGCGTATGCCCATTTTGCTGTGTGTTATAGGTACTGTATCGTTAATAATGTTTGCTTTTTATTTGAAGGGCTAGTTTTTAAAAATTATGATTTTATATTTATAGATTGAAGAGCTGTTTCTTTTAGTTATCAAGTTTTTTCCCTGCATATTTACCTACTTCTGTATCTCCTGATTAGATTTAGTTTGCTTTTATTTTCACTCCTAACTTGGTAAATATTGCTGATAGCCTTAATCTGTCTTAAATATTTCCCAGGCAATATGAACTGTGATGTGACAGATATCTTGAAGTTACTCCTTCTTGCTTATTACAGCCAGCTTCTGAGTCATTTCACTATTGTGTTAAAATGACTAGGCAGGATTATTAACGTGAGCCTCGTGATTTTCTCTCTGTAATGTTTCAGTCTTTTGTCCTCCGTAGTAGCGAAGAGTAAGACTCTGCTTTGGTCATGACCACCACATGGTTACGAGTGAGGTAGTGAAGCAGGACAGTTGTGGACAGAGGTGACGTAGTGTACCATCTGTCGTGTGTGAGACTGGCACAGACGGAGTTTGGTTTTACTAACTCTTGCATTCTCGGAAACTATAAGGGAATGAGGAAGAGTGTGGACCAGCGAGTTTTTTAAAGTGGGGAAAGGGTAGGATTCTTACTTCACAGTCCTTATTGCAGTGAGAAGTGTTGATGGCAGTGGTGTCAAAGCACAAAAACGGTTGGGAGATGCTAGTTTAGACTGTGGTCCCATTTAAGAATCGCTGAAAAACCAAAGGATATAGAAATATTTTGTCACCATTGAGTTTAGTGAAGGAAAAATAGCCACAATAGATTAAAAATACTTAAAGTGTCTTCAAAAGTTTACAGGTATATTTTAAAGAGTCCCAGGTGTATTTTTTAAAAATTTCAGTTGATGATAGATTTGCTATAGGTAGAAAAAGTCTTTTATAGCAATCGTCTCCACTGTATATTTTCATTGCAGTAGAGATTTCAATGCAGACTTTCCATTTTGAGAGGATTCTGTGTATTTTTTACTTTAATTATTGAATAATATGGAAATGACTTTTTAGATAATTTCTTTTGCGGATGACTTTTATTTGAAGCAAGACTGATTTGAAGAAAGGAATTTTTTTAAGAGAGTTGTTTTGAGGGGCTGGCCCTATGGCCAAGTGGTTAAGTTCGCGTGCTCTGCTGTAGGCGGCCCAGTGTTTCGTCACTTTGAATCCTGGGCGTGGACATGGCACTGCTCATCAAACCATGCTGAGGTGACATCCCACATGCCACAACTAGAAGGACCCACAACTAAATATACAACAATGTACCGGGGGGCTTTGGGGAGAAAAAGGGAAAAAATAAAATCTGAAAAAAAAAGAGTTGTTTTGAACTTACCATCTTGTGGATCTAAATTGAGAAAACTTGTTGTTGTTTAAATATTGCACAATTTTTATTGATAAAGGATTCCAGAGGAGTTGTGAAACAATTCTGGTAAGTTATCCAGGTGTAATAGCATAATTTATCTTTGTTATTGCACAATAGTGCTAAAGATTTCTGTTTGCCAGTCAGAGACATGCAGTTTTACACAAAACTTCATTGAGTGACAAATATAAGAAGGATGATGCTGTTAGATTTTCCATTCTTTGTGTTTGCTTTTGACTATGACCTTTCTTTTCTTCCACTGAGTATCAGTGATGTCAGAGCAGTATGCCCATGCAGAGTGACAAGGGAAAAGAATTGAGGACATACTTGATTTCCTCATAGACAGTTAAATCATTCAAAACAATGGCAATAAAACTTCAAAATAAAGGAAAATATTCAAATTATTTTAAGAGTGTGTTCTTTCGTACAAATTGTCTTTCCACAGCTTTTTATATCAATAAATTTAAAATCTTACAAAAAATGAGTAGTATAGTGAACCCCTGTATATTCTTCACCTAGATTTACTGATTTTCTGTATCATTAGACTTTACTCGTATTTCTTTTCTTGCTGAGTGTATGACAGTGTTACTTGTATTCACAAAGAAGAGTTATGTAAATTGCTGCCCTCTTGGAGCTTATGGCCCACTTTAGATCTTTAATCCATGTGGGATTCACTTTTTGTATGAGCTGTGAGATTTAGGGATCTTTTATTTTCTTCCAGGTGGGTTGGTAATTAGATGTTTTGATTATTTGTTACTTAAATCATCCTTTCACACTTAATTTGAAAGTTCCTTTATCTTGCTTTATATATATATATCCAATATGTATACCTGGATCTAATTTTAGACTCTCTCATGTTCTTCTGACTTGTCTATTTCCGTACATTTGAGGTAGAGAATGCTTATTGTAAGTTTCGGAAGCTTGTAGGGCATGTTCCCTCTACTACACTTCTTTGAGATCTTAATTTGGACTCAAACCACGTTCTTTGCGTTGCCGTGCTGACTCCCAAGTGTTGGTTCACTAGGGCCGTAAGGAGATGGAGGGCTGAACTGTCAGAGTTGTTCTCTCATTTCACATATTTTATAGTTTGTATTGCTTGCATGGAAAATTATAGAGCAGATATGTGTTTCTTTCTTCTTTGTACTTAATTTTAACTTAAAAACGGAAGTACATTTACGTATCTTCTTGAGTTAAATCCTGTAATTGATATAATCGCTCTCATATATGCTGTCCTGATTCTTGTAGTGTTTTTTGGCATTCTTTATTTTATAATAACCTCATTTTTATAGAGAAAAATAACTCAGAAATGTGATCTCTGTAAAAGATTAGATCACATGTAGTTTTACTATTTATAGTCCTAAATTAATGATTGCAACATCACAGCATTCACCTCGTTCAATCAGTTCAGCGTCTCCTCCTTGAATACTGTTAGGAACCTAGCACGTCTGCATCCAGATAGCAGCCTGTTGCCATTATTCCTGAAGTGCTGGCAATCCCTACTTTGTGCCCCATCTGACAGTTCCTAAGAGCATCTATATTTCATTTCTTAATGTCAGTTTTTAGAGTTTAATAGGTAATTACTTCCACCCGTTTATCTTAACACATGAATTCCATCTGGTGGCTGAATAGGGTAATTACAGATCATAGTCTTAGGAAAAACTAATTTTTCTATGTATTGCTTTGAAGTTTTTAATTAAAGACATCATTAATTCTTGAAATTAAGAAGACTGATTGTGTATTTTTGTCAATTATAGTTGTATTACTTTAGCTACATTTTTAAACAAAAATGAAACTAAAGTGATTTCATTTAGTTCCTTAGGTGACCATGATTTATGAATACCTAGTACAGTAGTACCCAGACAGTATGTAAAAGAACACTTGTTTCCTTCATGTTGTTTATTCTCTTTAGGTGAGGCAAAGAGAAGCTTCACATTTTTGTTTGGATCATTTGTTTAGTGTGATCTTTTTTTTTTTAGATTTTATTTTTTCCTTTTTCTCCCCAAAGCCTCCTGGGTACATAGTTGTATACTCTTCGTTGTGGGTTCTTCTGGTTGTGGCATGTGGGACGCTGCCTCAGTGTGGTTTGATGAGCAGTGCCGTGTCCGCGCCCAGGATTCGAACCAACGAAACACTGGGCCACCTGCAGCGGAGCACACGAACTCAACCACTCGGCCACGGGGCCAGCCGCCTGTTTAGTGTGATTTTAAAAATAGATATTCCATAGTTAAAGTTCTGGTCATTCATTGTTACGATTGCACAACTGTGTAGGTTCTAAATGTGTGCAGCCTTGTTAGGTAGTCACACAGAAAACATGTCTGAAAGACTAAATTCATATAGGGCAGAAAAAAATTATTGAAGATTTGCAAGTATGTTTATTAGAAATTATGTATTAAAGAATGCATTTATATTCAGTCAGCTGCAAATCTGAACCCGGGTAAGCCTTTATGTATGGGGCATGGATAGGCTCCCATGACTTTTCATTTAGACCGGAACCTTTAAAAAAATCCAGTCCTCAAAGAAGGGTTTCCAAGCCTCACATTTTCTGCGTTTGATCCTGTCCAGGTGTTGGAGGACATATGTTTGACCAGGTCACGCCCTTCTCTTAGTGTGCCTGTGGAGACTCTCAGTTGAAGTACCAAAAAACCAATAGATTCAGTGCATATAGTTAATAATATAGCTGAATAACTGATTAGTAACTGGGAGGAATAATAATCCAAAAATCTGATTTTTGTTCACTCTTCCTACCTAGATAATGACAGTAGCACTTTTTTGTGGAGAAAAGTGAAAGATCCAACCTTTTTTTTTTTTTTTAAAGTTGTTAATTTTTTTTACAATTTGGAGGGCTTTCCTAAATTGTTCTTTGGGGAAATATAGAACTCTAGTCTGCAGGCTCTTTTTAAGTACCTTATAGTCCCGGTCTTGTAAATATAAGATATCTTGGGAATAATATTCTGCATTTCTAGATGATATATATCAATAGAATGTTATATTTAACATAAAGATAGGTAGCTATGATTAATATTTTTTTGGGTACATTCATTTGTATTCTGTTTGCTTAATTGCTGCTAAGTTTACTTTATGTTTGTGTTCTTACTTAACAGAATCAAAGAATCTTCAGGATGGCAGCAAGTGTTTACCAGCCCGTATTTGGATTGGACTATTGAACGAGTAGCTTTAAATGCAAAAGTGGTCGGAGGTCCACATGGAGATAAAGACAAGATGGTTGCTGTTGCCTCAGAGAGTAGCATCATCTTATGGAGTGTTCAAGATGGGGGAAGTGGAAGTGAAATTGGTAGGAACAATTTTGTATATGCTGCATTTTGCTGGTATATCTATTATTCTGAAGTTGAAGTTTAACAGGGATTGCTCATAAATGTCAAAACTAACCTGGGCTGTTAGGTTAGCAGGAGCTGCCACATCTTCTTCCCAGGGTCTGGTGATAATAGGACCCCTCAGTGGGAGAGGAATGATTGGGTAAAGAGGGAACAATCAGTGTTTCAGGAGAGAGGGAAGAGTGTCCACCAGCTTCTCCAGCCGAAACCTGGCTGCTCCATGAGAATGTTGCTTTTCCTGAAACACATTCAGTGCTGGCTGCTTTCTCTCCATCCCTCTCATGACTCTGCGCCTAAAGATGGGGTAAATAACTTGCTCATTCCTCCTCATTGCTGCTTGTTGACCAGAAATTCTCAACTTTTTGGTCTCAGAACCCCTTTATACCCTTAAAACGGCATTCACAACTGTTAAGAGATTTTGTCTGTGTAGGTTATATCTACTGGTATTTACCATAATAGGAATTAAAACTGAAGTGTTTATAAACATTTATTAGTTAATCTAAAAATAGCAATAAGAAACCCATTGCATGGTAACATGAATAGCATTTTTAGTGAAAAATAACTCTATTTTCCAAAAATTATTGTGAGATCCTTCACTAAGTACAGTCATGCATCACAGGGATATGTTCTGAGAGATGCCTTGTTAGGCAGTTTTGTTGTGTGAACATCTTAGAGTGTAATTACACAAACCTAGATGGTGTAGCTTACTACACACCTAGGCTCTTATGGGATCACCGTTGTATATACTGTCCGTCATTAACTGAAACATTGTTAGGTGGCGCTTGACTGTATAAGAAAAATATATTAAAAATAAATTTATTTTAGAATAAAATATTTTAAACCATTTTAGGTCAAAATTTTAGAATTTGAAAGGTTTTCAGAATATTTTTAAAACTAACATTGCAAAGCACAGAAAAGGGTACTTATTTCTTCTTGTGTTTCTTTGTAGGTGCAAGGAAAATGTAGATTTCAAAATAATAACTTACTGGACAATAATGAAGTTAGAGATTATATGACAGATATAATTGAAGATAGCTAGTAAGGAACATAGTGGAGGTATTTTAGAACGAACTAAGTCAACCTTGGCAGACTTACCCTAAACCTTCCACTGTAGACAATGCTAGAAAACATAAGACTACATAACGTAGATTCCATTAGTTGTCATAATGATGACCCCATCACATGCTGTGTAGGCTCTGGAAAACTCTTCTGTATGCTCTAACATAATGAGAGTAAAAAAGGTAAATAATGCTTTAATATTACCATGAAAATGGTCTTGACCTCTCAGACTTCTGAAAAGGGTCTCAGACGCCCATGAGAATTCCCAGACCATGCTTTGAGAATCATTTTTCTAGACCATTTTCCTTCCCTTCTCTCCCAACCTCTGCCCCCCTCCCCTGCACCCCCCCAGCCGCCCCATTTTGAATCTCATACCCTCTGGATTTGTACTTGATGTAGTCTTCAGCTGCCCTCTGGGTCACTATCTTTCATTCCTGTGAAGTGACTAGCTCTAGTTCCCCAACTCAACAATTTTTTATCTCCACTGGGGTCTTCACTTCTCATTTCCCTTTCATCAGGCTTGGATTCTCTCATTACAAGTACTCTAGCATAGAGCCTCGGTGCTCTTGCAGCTCTCCCTTTGCCTTACTCACTTGGAGAAACCTCAGTCCTGGCCAGATCCACCTTCTCACCTGGATAGCTAAATAAGGCCAGGAAACACACACACAGAACAATACTGTCTCAGTTCATGATCTGCTCTCAGTGTGCCTTTAAAAGCTACCCAGAAACCCTATTACACATCTTTGTCAGTTCTGTCACTCTCCTAAATGACTGTCTCATAACGTTTTTTCTTCCTTGAACCTCCAATACCATCTTATTCTCATTGAGAAAACAGAAAATCGGAAGAGACTTTTCCTTAGTTTCTGCCATCATATCTGCCGGTCTGTGTGTATCTGTGCTCATATACTCTATTGTCCCTTTTGTTACTGTGTTTAAACTGTCTCTGCTCTTATCTAAGGCCCACTCTTTATATCCAGTTGTGTACTAGATCTTACTTCCTTTCACCTACGCAAGACATCACTCCAGCCGTTGTTCCCTCTCTCCTACATCATAAAAACTGCCCACTCTGTTGGATTGTTTCCATCAGCATACGACCATGCTGTAATTCTGCCTTAAGAGAACCAACAAAAACTATCCTACATTCTCTTCCAGTTTTTCCTCCGTTTTTCTGTTCCTCTTAAAGCAAGAGAGAATAGTTACCTGATCTTGTTTCTATGTTGTCCTGTTCTGTTCTCTCTGGAAGTTGCTCTAATCATGCTTTGTCCCCCAATGACTCCATAAGACTGCTGCTGTTAATGTTATTCATGGTGTGTACTCTGCTAAGTCCTATGATCAGTGCATAGCCTTCATCTAAGTAGAAGTCTTCTGTGGCCATGTTTTCTTTTTTTTTTTTTAAAGATTTTATTTTTTCCTTTTTCTCCCCAAAGCCCCCCCGGTACATAGTTGTGTATTCTTCGTTGTGGGTTCTTCTAGTTGTGGCATGTGGGACGCTGCCTCAGTGTGGTCTGATGAGCAGTGCCATGTCCGCGCCCAGGATTCGAACTAACGAAACACTGGGCCGCCTGCAGCGGAGCGCGCGAACTTAACCACTCGGCCACGGGGCCAGCCCCATGTGGCCATGTTTTCTTAAGGTGAATACTGAAGTGTGAAATTTCTAGGTCATCTCATGTTTTTATTTTGGGTCGTATTTTCCTGCTTCACAGGTCTAGAAAGTTCTGATTACATATATGCTGAACATGTGCATGATACATTATGTAGACGGTGTGGATTATATTGTCTTCCTTTAGAAGATAGGAGTTCTGTTCTGGCAGGCAATTAAGTTACTGGGGATTCTTCTTGATCCTGCTCGGCTTGTTTTTATGCTTTGTTAAGGATAGATAGCCTCCTTCAGTTTGCTTTTTATTTTAGGGCTTGGCTCCTACTCAAGGGTGTGGCCCTTATTCCTAAAGCGGTGCCTTTGAGGAGATAACTGGATGCCTGTGGTGCTCAGCAAGGGCTCTCCACTCTTACTGAGCCAGAACTACTGCACCTGCCTGCATGTGCCCTCTGGTGTCTCCCCTCAGCTCACTTCTCTGCAGCCCCTCTCTCTTATTCCTTGGGGATTCTCTCCCTGTCCAGCTACAGTCTCACTTCAGCCAAGGCGTAGGGACCACCCCCGTGCACCTTTGTGCTGTCCCCACCCCACCCTGGTGCACGCAGCTGCCTGCTTTCTTAGAACGTGCCCACAAATTTCAGCCACCTCAGCAGTTCTGGACTTAGAGCTCAGCCTCTGCAGCTCGGGGAGGAGGCTTGAGTTTCAGCACCCTGTGGTCTGGCCAGGAGAGTTCCCCTAACGCAGAACTTCAGGGTGGACGTGGGGTATATCTGCTGGATTTCCCGTCTTTCAAGTCTTCTGCTGCCTGTTGTCTAGGGCCTAAAAACAGTTGCCTCCTGTATTTTGGCCAGTTTTATATTGTTTTACAGCGAGGAATAATCTGATGCCATTAATTCCATCATGACTGGCAGTGGAAGTCCTCCCTGACAACTTTAGAAAAAAATTTTTAATGTTAAAATTTTGCAATTATAATATTCTAATAATACAGAGAAGGAATCAGTTGTGATTTCTTTTTTCTTTTTTCCTAATTGCTACTTGTAACATACAACTAAGTGAAGGAGATTTTATGCCTTGCTTTGTTTTCAAAAGCTAATGTGGTTGGGCGCTATGTTAGGAGATAGTACATGGTAATTTGTTCGCGCCCTGTCAAAGAAATCATTTGTTGTTACAAATGTTCTTCACAACTTGACAGCACCATCCAAAGAAAATTGTTAGGTCTGGTATATCCATGATAGAGCTCTCCCAAAGGCTGGCCGCCCTTCATCATAACTTATGTAAGACAGTGCTCCTGGGTTGCTGCTATAAGCAATGTTTTGCCGAGAGGGTCCCTTAAGACAGCAACTTGTCATTACTTATACTCTTGTCTTCCCTGTGCATAGTGGTCAGGGTTGTTGAGCCTGAGCAGGAGTGACACTTTAAATTTCTTAAGATCGTTCGGAATGTCTTCCTTGATTTCCCAGAACCTCATCCTTCTCTGGAGTAATCGATGTTAGTTGATTTTCTCGTTTTTATTTCTACCTTTCACATAGCCCATAGTACTGAAAGAGTTAGCTTCTCATGTTCTGAAAAATGTTTGGCAGCAAAATTAAAGTACTATTACATAAAAATTTCTAAAATTATGTGTGAAATGATGGCTTTCTGCTTTGAAATGGCAAATTTATTTCTCAACCAATTCTGGTCAGAGAGCTTAGCTTTTATATGTAATGTGTTTTATTTTGGTCTGGTCATTTTGGTTGATAAGATTGGCTGAAATGGTGCATTCATGTGTATAAATAAGTGTTAATACGTACAAATTAAAATGTATATATGGAAGACATTCCTAGCAATACTTACCAGGTCTGGAACAAAAGTTCAGTGTATATCATTTTTCTTCCTGCTAGATACCTGGCTTTTTCAAGCTTGGTTAAGAATTTTCAAGGTGTTATTTATTGCCACTGGTCTTGTCTGTATGTAGTAGAGTTCTGAACATAAAGAGAAATACCCTGCACTAGTGTAAGATTCAAAAGAAATCAATTATCTTTTCTGGCTTCTGCTTTTAATATGTGCTGGAATTGCATTTAATTGGTTTGTTTCTTCCCATGAGTTCTTGAAGCTCTTATGCATCTTTGTTTTTCTCAGCTGGATGCTGAGAAAATTGTTTATGTTGTCACATAAAAAGTACTTTTTTAAAAAATAAAAAAACTGTTGCTTAAACAGCTAAAGATCCACATAACATAATATAGTAGAGGTGAGCCTTTTTCCCCAACATTGTTAGGTAAAAAGATATTTCTCATAAGGTGCTTTTTCAAATATTTAAGATAATATTATGTAAGTGTCAGAATTGGATTATAGCATTTTTAAGGTGAAAGTGAGCATTAGACATTTGGCTTGGACCCTGTTTTTTGGATGAGGTAAGTAAGAACCAGAAAGGGGCCAGAGAAAAGTGCTCCCAGGGCCAGGATTCCAGCTCATATTCTCTTGACTGTTGCAACAGTGGGCACTCTGCTCAAGAGGGCCCGCTCTGTAGGGCCATAGCTGCCACACCACGATGAGCCTAGAGTTCTCTGCTTTCTACCGTCTTGGCTCTTCTACTATTAATGCAGGGTATTTGCTCCTTACAGCCTCCCTTGCCTACATCCCTCTGCCCTTTTCTCAGTTTCCCTGGGCTTGCTGATTTCCCCAGATTTGGTGAACTCTTACTCACCTTTAAAAAAATCCAAGTCAGCGCCCAGCTCCGTGGCTGAGTGGATAAGTTCACGCGCTCCGCTGTGGCGGCCCAGGGTTAGGATCCTGGGTGCGGACATGGCACCGCTCATCAGGCCACGTTGAAGCGGCATCCCACATGCCACAACGAGAAGGACCTGCAACTAAGATATGTAACTATGTACAGGGGGGGTTTGGGGAGATCAAGCAGAAAAAAAAAACATTGGCAACAGTTGTTAGCCCAGGTGCCAATCTTTAAAAAACAGAAAATCCAAGTCAGATGACTGCTTTCCTAAGAAATATTCTCAGATTCCTTTTTGTAGCTAACCCCCTTTTCCCTCCTTTGGATATTACTGCACCCTGTGTATCCTTCCGTTACTGTTGCATTGTATTGGTTGTTTGCATTTCTTTCTCTTCTAAATCGTAAGTTCCTAGTAATATCCTGTCTTCCCATGTTTTTGAATCCAACTGCCTACTGTAGTGCCTTTTGAATGAATTAAATTGAGATCCACAATGCTAGGAAATGCGGGGTTTTAAAATAAGTTCTGAGTAAAGGCGTGAATGTTTATTTGGGGTATAGTATGACTTCTTACTGCTTTTTTTTCCTTCTTTTTTGCCTGTGTCCATATTTTTAGACACATTCTGGATAGTTGAGGTTACCAAGTCAGTCTTCAGATCAGTGATTCCCAAATGTCCAGTCCATGAGCAAACTGTAGCTAAACCTCCTGTAGATTTTGTAAAAATGCAGTGGGTTTTCCGATTTATCAGGTCTGGCATGAATCCCAGGATCCTTTTTACTTTATTCTGTTCACTGTCAATACTCAGTTATTTTGGTGACCAGCTAGGTGTGCGAACACAGCTCAGATAACGGGGTCCTATCAGTGTGGGGCTGCCTGGGGCACACTTATCTGCGCTAGGAGTTGCGTAAGCTGCCTAAGAGCTGATGAGTTTATTTCTGGTCCCGAAAGTGTCAGCATGTAATTTGTAGACATGAGAATAGGTTTAAATTAGTCACCTGTAAGATGTTTTTAATCTGGGTTTTGATTAATTCTAAAGATGGTGACTGACTAACCTCTTTATTTTTTATTACCATTTAAGGAGTGTTCAGCCTTGGCGTTCCAGTCGATGCTCTCTTCTTTATTGGTAACCAGTTGGTGGCCACGAGTCATACAGGGAAAGTGGGGGTGTGGAATGCTGTCACTCAGCACTGGCAGGTTAGTTTTAACTAAAGCTCGTTACAGAAATAACAGTACTTCTGAAACTCATGCTGTTGATGCATCTGCTTTATTCTCAGGGAATTCATATTTTTCCTATTTTGGGTATACAGAATATTGAATGTATTTAGTGGTAGATTTGCTTCTAGATACGGATTTGACTGTTTTCAAGAATTTTAAGTTACTTTGCAAAATGAGTGGGTTTTTAAACTGTGATTTGACTTTCCTTCATTTCCTTGAAATGTTTTAAATTCTGTGCATTGGAATAGTGGTCCAGGCAAACTTCAGTTCCTGAATGGAAGCATAGATCTGTGCGAAAACACAAAGCCTGTTCAGAGAAGATAGCAAGCTCAATGATCTCGAGTACTTGAGAAGAATGAGAAGGAGATAAGACTAAAAAAAGGCTAATACCTGATTCTGAAGGAGTGAGGAAGAGTTACAATACTTTATGCAGAGAGTGACACCATCAGATCCATGTTTTGGAAAGATAACAGTAGTAGCTCGTATGAAAGGTAGGCTGAGATCGTGGGTAATCCTGCAGAAGACACAGAGAGATTCAACTAGGGACAGGGGTGGAAGAGATGACCAAGATGAGACTGTTTGAAGAATGTTTCATAAGCTTTCCTAAAAAACAAGATTGGCATCTGATTAGGTGTGGAAATTAAGGAAGGAAAGAGAGAGATATATATTTCTAGTTTTGGATTTCTAGTTTTAACAATAGAGTGGCTAGTAATATTTTGAGTTGATAAGGAACGTAGGAAGAGAAGCAGATATGCTGGTGGATAGTATAATGAAAAATTAGATTGATAAATATGTTTATTTTGAGATTCCTATGGGCATCCAAGTACAGGTTATAGTTGGGAGTATCCTTTTGGAATTTAGGAAAGAAAGGGCTAGAAAAAACTATTTGGAAACCACACTTCTGTGATAATTGAAAAATAAGAATTGATGAGCATTTTCATTGAGAGAGTCTATACAGAGAAAGAAAAGCCAAAATTAAAACCCTGGGAAACATTAGCATCTAAGGGGACAAGATAGGAATCCAAGAGCCATGGGGACACGTATTACGTGATTGAGAGTGACATTGGTTTGGGCAGTAGGATGTCATCTGCAAATGTAAGTTAATTAGGTTTTGGCTGGGGGGCTAGGGGAAGCCAGATTGCAGGAACTGCAGCATGAAAGATCAAAGATTAGAGACAGCAAACTCAGAATTATCTTGCGAGACGTTTGTTTATGAAGGAAAACAGAGAAACAAAGTGATAGTTGAAGGAGCAAGGCTAGATTGAAGAAAAGATGTTCAGTGCTTTATTTTTTATCTAGGATGGGAGAAGCTTGAGCCTGCTTGTAGTCAGAGAGGGGACTTGCCAGAGAAGGCATATGGAGATTGAAAGAATGGAGATGATTTTTAGTCCCACAGAACTAAGGAGTGTATGGATCTAGAACACAGCTGGAGGGGGTCACCCAACAGAGTAGAGACACTTCTTTCTCTGTGACAGAAGACTCAGGAGCACTGAAGAATATCAATTCACTGGAAGAGAAAGACATTGGAAGTTTGTATCGGGGATTGCAGAGATTATAAATCATACATTTGTAGTAGACCTGACAGTTAAGTGAGTTTCTCCATTAGTGCTCAGTACTGGAAATAGGAGCAAAAGAAAAGCAAACGCTATTGGCTTGATTGGGGATTGGAGAGGTAATAAAATGGATGTGACCCACCAAGGGGTGGGACAATGTAAAGATGGCAAAGTGGTTGAAATTGTGAGGTCACGAAGTGAACAAGTGCCAGGTAGACAGAGAAGAATGCAGGGATGTCAAAGAACTAGAGGGAATTTAAACCACACTGATGACTTATAAAGAATGAGCATTGTAGGAAAGAAAAAAAAATTTAAGATTTAGGAGTTGGAGCAGTTCTGAGTGGTGTAACCATTTAAATCATGTGTTGAACTGACTTAAAGGTGAGAGTAATTGAAATGGGTCAGAGAACTGTAAGGGTCATCAGTATGGACATTTAGGCGCCAGAATAGTAGTAAAGAATGGGATAAAAGTAAACTGATCCGGGTGCCCACATCCTCGGCAATGGTGATGAGTTGATCTGGCAGTTATAGTCTGGGCAGATGGTAATTCAATGTCATGACTGAGCTGAGCTTGGGGGGGACCACTCTTGAGATCTTACAGCCCTGAGATACTGGGGAGATGGTGAGAGAATAAATGACTTCCAATGAAAGGGATTACAATCGGGGAAAATTAGATTTCATTTTAGATGAAGACAGAAGTCGTGTTTGCGGGAAAAAATGTTAGCTGGAGCTTCCATATAGGCACAGCACAAGGCATTATAATAGTTGTCACCATTAAAATGTTGGGCCAGGGAATGTGGGAAAAGACTGATCTAGGTGGATCTAAAGTTTAGGTAGAGGGAAGTTGATGAGAGGGGTTCTTCAGCTGGTGATATTTCTGTAGAGAGGAATGTGAATTGTAATGATTTATGGAAGGTCTGTTCTTAGGGTTGGGTTACTTGGCTAATTATGTCAAGGCTGAGCTTTTAGTGGCTGAGGGAAGCTATGCTATCTGTGCCATCCAGCTGCTAAGGTGAATTTGGATTCTTAAAGGAACATGCTTTATTACCTTGTTTGTTTTTTTACTAACATTTTCAAAACTATGTATAAAAGTTTTCATATCTTCGAGATCCTCAAAACTGTACTAGTGTGCTCAAAGTGGATATTCTTTATTCTTAAGCTTTTAGTCCCATATAAAACCTGATGCTTCTTGTTTGGTAGCTGCATGAATTGAAAACTGTATCTGACAAAGTAGGTTGTTACTACGTTTCAGGAAGACCTCGGGAAAGTTGAGCGTTCAGCGTTCATGCGGCAACTTATCAAGCAGCTAGATGAGTGTCTTTGTTGTGCAGCGCAGAGGAGTCTGTAATGAAATCTCAGTGTCTGATCTGTAAATCTCAGCAGACAGTGTGACCCGAGGCTGACTCCTCCCACTGCTGGGATGCTGCTGCTAGAGTGGGTTCTTCTGTGGCCTTCAGCAGCAGTTCTGCCCCTGAATAACGCTGAAAGTACACAGGACCACCGTTGTCGTTCTTTGTGTGTGTAATGGAGATTGATTTGAAGTATTTGAGGCAGATGCACGAGAGAGTGTATGCGTTTAAGCCTAAAAGCTGTTGTGAAATTTCGTCGGTGTATCACTTGTTAGGACAGCTTCAATAAAATGTTCGTGAAGATTTTATGAAAGCATTGGATCTGATTTGAGTAAGAAAATAAATACATTTTCAAAGAAATGTTTCAATTTTCTCTCTTTTTTGTTTAACCCTCTCCCCCGCAAAATTACATAAGATTAACAGTAAGGAATTAATTAGTGTCATCAGAAGTTAGCTTAGGTTGAGTTACATGGCAGCATAGCAGCTTCAGGCATTATTTCCCAAGTTGTTTGAATTTAAATTGACTTCTGTTGGAAACACAGATTATACATGTTTCATTCCTAAATCAAAATAGAAAGACAGTTTTGGAAGTTAGTCCTGGGAAATGAGGGAAAGTCATGAAATGCAAACCATGGGAATATTTGTCCCCCCAAACTGAAATTAATGGAACAATTAGAAAGCTACGATAGAATAAATTTCTAAAGTTATTAAAGTGATAAAAGAAGGAATAGACTGTAATAAAAGAATAGGACCAGTCTGCAAAGAAGGAAAATGAAATACTAGAAATTAAAAGATCATCGAAAGTTAAAAACAAAGCAAAACTCTTACTTAATGGGTTAAATAGAAGCACTACTGAAAAATCCATGAATTGACAGACACATCTGAGAAAATCAGTCACAATGAAGCAGAGAGAGTGGGATCGAAAATATGAAAAAGAAAAAGTTTTATTTCGTAAAGGAACAGAACGTACTCCATTGTGTTTTAGAAGATAATTGGTAACAATTTTGAAGAACTGAAGAAAGATAGGAATCTGTTGATTAAAGAAATACAGCAGGTATCGACAAGTTAAATAAAATCAAATTCATACTTACATATATTTTGGTGTAATAAAAGATAAAAATATCAAAAGTGTCCACAGAGTAACAACAGGTGAACTGTAATTAGACTTAAAGCAGACTCCTCGTCACCACCAGTAGAAGCCAGAAGACAAATAGGATGTTCACAGATTGCCTGGGAGGATAACTTTCAACCTAGGACTTCACACCCAGCAAAACTACCATTCAGACATGAATGAGAAAGATGTTTGCAGATAATACCTAGAGAACTGTCACTTAGAATCCTCAGTGAGAGGACTATGAAGGAAAGGCCCTCTGATAAGAAGGTTGTTTATACTTTGAAGGGGAAGGAGTGGAATGCAGTAAGCATTATTTGCAAAGACACTGGTAGGTATGTTGGTAAATCTAAACAGTGATTAAAGTAATGGATGAGGGTTAAAACATACTGTTAAAAAAAAAGAAGATTATCCAGTTAGAGATGGTGGTTAAAAGAGTCTAACGGTGGGGCCGGCCCCATGGCCTAGAGGTTAAGTTTGTGCGCTCTGCTTTGGTGGCCCAGGGTTTCACGAGTTCGGATCCTGGGCACAGACATGGCACAGCTCATCAAGCCATGACACAACCAGAAGGACCTACAACTAGAATATACAACTGTGTACTGGGGGGCTTTGAGAAGAAGAAGAAGAAGAAAAAGAAAAAGATTGGCAACAGTTGTTAGCTCAGGTGCCAATCCTTAAAAAAACAAATCAGAAAGAAAAGAGTCTGGGGGCCTTGTATTGCATGAGAAGATAGACTGCTTATTTTTAAATTGTAAATTATTAAATTTTACTTGGAGAAATTAATGAAAATCACTGTATGCTGCTTCAGGAGAGAAAATCCCCTTCCATCTTAGATTTGTGACCACTACGATCGAACTGTATATACCAAGGAGTGCGGTTTCTCAGGTTCCTGACGGGAAGGTGCTAGGGTAAAGAAGAGGAAGCCCCAAGATGGCTGACCCCTCGTTACTAGGAGAGAAGACCTCAGCAGTGCTAACTCCTCTGCAACCATACTTATCCTCTCCTTTTTCTTTTCTCCTTGTATGGAAGGGTGGGCGTGAATAGGACAGCAGGACTTGTTCAAGGGTTGCAGAAAAAGAGGTAGAAAGCCTCTACTCCTAGAGCACGTCCTCCCGGAGAACAAATGGTAAAAACGTTTATCTTAGATGTGCCTGGGGAAGCTCCAGGCTGCTCCACTCTTCCCTTGAAAAATGGGCCCGAGGGAGCAGCATCTCATGGCTCTATCTGCCCCCATCCTCCTATCGTGAAGATTCTGGGGTAGGAGAGGAAGCTGTTTCCGAAGTGCTGGCGCTAAAAGAAATGACATTGGTGTGAGAAGATTGGTCAGCGGGATGTGAAGCAGCCTTCCCTGCCTTCTCCAGGCATCTTTACTCCTGTCGCTGAAAAGTTCTCAGTGTTGACCTGCTACAAAGCTTGTTGACTCTGATAAAACAGAAGCCTGACCTGGGCTTAGGGGGTGGTAAGGGCGTGGTAATTGAGACTGCAGACATATTTCTAGCGTAACCCACACCGTGCATGACAGCAGGGCATACACACAGAAATTAGGGTCATGTACATGGATGGCTTATAGGAAACATTGTTTCCAAGCTTTAGCTCCTTTTTAAATTTGTTTTTTTAGTTAGAATGGACCTGGGTTCTGTGCTCTTAGACTTGCCATTCTGTCAGACTTGCCCCTTCCCTTTCCTCTACCTGAGTCATAGGTGACTGAGTTTTCGAGCCTCGCCTGCTGTCTGAACTTTTCCTTGATCGTTGCCCTTCTCCCTGTGCACTGGGGTTGAGATGAGCATCCTTCCTCTCTCCTCTGTGGTTGTGTTGCACACCCTATTTTAGTGCATGTTTTGCTGTATTTGTCTTTATGTTTCTTCCTTGCCCACAAGTTGACAAGCTCCTACAGAGCAAAAATGACACCTCACATGCCTTGTCCAGTCCAGTACCTGCTCTCGGATAATATCTGGTACCTGGAAAGTATTTCATTTAAATGTCATCTGTGAAGTCTCACAGGTTTCTCTGGCCTGGCCACCCACAGGGAAGATTCATTTGGATCTTGTTGCTACTACTCTAACACTTTTTATTTGTTTTTCATTTTGTTTTGTAGTAGAAATCATGCCCTTTGCTTTTCTTTCAGCACAAATACAGGAGTTAATTTCTAACTAGATTGATTTGCTTGGAAGACAGATTTTTTATTTTAGTACTTGAAAAAAGAAAAGCATATTCTCGAGAACTTGTCTGTCTTGTCATTTCCTAGGAGACAGGTAAAGTCTTCAGTGAGGAGAGTGAAGATTGAGAATACCACCTTTTCAAAGAAATGATGATAAGTTATCAAAGGAGCAAGTCAGATCTGGAAATGAGTTGATTTGTTTTCTAGTTTCTGTTCTGCCCCTTACTTACTCTGTGACCTTGAGCAGGTCGTTTAATCTCTTAGATGAGAGAGGGAAGGACGAAAGGGAGCTAGTCGGACTTGGCCTTCTAGTCCTAATGTGTGCTGTGATCTCAGAATCATGTACTGACAAAGGAGATAAGCCATCTAAATTCTGAAAGGAAAGTGCTGCTGTTGGAAATAGGAATTTTTAAAAAGCTTTAAAAGGACCTATGTTGGTGGCTCTTCGGACTTCCCTGTCTGTGGGGGTGGGGTGTGTTTGGGGAGGGTGTGTGTACAGAAAGTCTTTTCTAAGCCCTACTAAATTGCATATTAGTGTCCTTTTTATTAAAGTGATCAAAGTTTTGAGGCAATTGAGCAGAAAATATAAATTGTAATATCTAACCTCTAATACTGATCTCACTACATCAGGTTCAAGATGTTGTTCCTATAACTAGTTACGACACTGCTGGGTCCTTCCTTCTGCTGGGATGTAACAATGGATCGATATATTACATTGGTAAGTGTACAGGCACTTAACATGGTCTGTGGAATATGGTTTGAAAAATGAGAACAAGAAAACATTAGCTTTTTAAGTTTTATGTAGATCTGTTTGTTTTAATGTTTATTTATAAATTTTTATTTTTTAGATATGCAGAAGTTCCCTTTGCGAATGAAGGATAATGATCTTCTTGTAACTGAACTTTACCACGATCCTTCAAATGATGCTATTACTGCTCTGAGTGTTTACCTCACACCCAAAACAAGTTAGTACACAGCAAAATCATGACAAAGCCTGGGAGTGTTTTTGAGAATGTGTGTGTCTCTTCTTTGGTTTATTAGGCTAAAACGAATCAGCTCCTTTCTTTTTGAGAACTGCAGTGCCAAGGGTTTCATCTCTGTTAATCTAAAGTTTATATTTGGTTTTATATTGAAGTCAAACATGACCAGTAAACACAGAATATGAGATGGGAAATTAGAGCTTTCCTCTTCTGAATTGTATTTGTTAAGCCATATCATTACAATATTAACTGAGATTATAAAAAAAATTAGCCACACGTTTACCTTCCTATTATAGTAGCTGATTTCCTTTTGAAATTAGAACCTTTTCTGTTTTTAACAAAAAAAAGCCTCTTAGATTATTAATCTCTTTAGGAAAGTGAGCTTATTTCTGTGGGAAATTTTAAATTTGTTAAAAAGTATATTTTATTTGGAAGTTTAATGTCTGTAACTTTGCCTTTTCAAAGGCCGTTGCAATGAAACTAACAAACTAGTTCTGTAAATTATTAAGAATTTTTATATTCTAGAGTGAAAGATAAACATGAATGGGAAATTTAAAATTTTTATTTGTAATTAAAGGAATTCTAGGAAATATTAACATGCATCCAGTAATATTAATAGGTTTGAATGTGTTACTTATATAAAATCATCATTTTGTTGAATTCATTGAAAGAAATAATTATCTTCGGTATGAGAGAAATAAATGTTCTAGTGTACACAGATGATTTTGACCGAAATTTTAGTAGGATTTTAACTATATTGCATGAGCACAGGGGTCAGCAAACTATGCTCTTTTTGTTAGTCGTTTTACCTGTTATTTTTTGGCTGCTTTTGTGCAGCAATGACAGAGTTAAGTGGTTGTGACAGAGAGTATGGCGTGCAAAGTTTAAAATGTCTGCTCTCTAGCCTTTTACAGAAGGTTTGCTGACCCCTGCTCTAGAATGAGATGTGCAGGGTGGTTTTTGGTTTTTGGGTTTTTTTCAACTCATTAGAAACGGAGGATAAAACTTGTTTTACACTGGCAAGGGAAGAAGGGAGTCACCTTGTAGATTCTCAGAAGTGTTTTCCACAGCATGCTCTCTTTGCTTTGATTCAGGTATTTTCGGGTGAATCGGAAAGAACAGCCATTAAAGCTAAGAGGTTCTCAGTGAAGCTTAAAACTACAGGTCACCGTATTCTATCCTGTCTTTAAATATGTTATGGAGTCTGGGCGCTTGTTTAAAAAACAAAGCCACAGATGAACCTGACATGATGAGCTGTACATACTAAGAAGAGACAAGATAGGTTTGATGTCAGCAATGTCATGGATGTGCTTATTCCGTAGATCAGTGTTTTGAAACTGTTAAATAGTGTATAGAGGAGTAGATTAATCAAGGAAGATTCATTGTTGTAGCAGAAGTAAAAGTCAAACAGAAGGTCATTCTAGGTTAGAAGTAGTGTGGAATGTTGCTTCAGGAATGCTGTGTTGTGTATGTGGTCTTCTTAGTGTTTATGTCAGATTTATTAATCTTTAAGCATTTATTGACTACTATGTCTCAGCCACTCTGTAAGGTGACATAGATGAAAAGATGATTATAATTCAGTCCGTCAATAAGGAGTAGAGGTAGATAGATATGGAAATAGGTTGAGGTTTAGCGCATTGTAGTTGCTATGATAGAAAATAATACATAGTACAAGGGAGGGGGTGAGCAGTTATATCTGTGAGTGAGGGTGAGGAACAGACCTGGAAAGGAAATAATAATTTTAAGATGGTCACAGAGGTCTTCACATTCTTGTGCTGAGCTGGATTTGGGGCTGATACAAGCATGGAATCCAGCCCTGCCTCTTCTGTCACACAGAAGCTTTGCAAGGGCAGCTTTTTTTCACTGTCATCTGATATACCGCTTTCAACTTTGGACTAGGTGTCAGTGGTAACTGGATTGAGATCGCCTATGGTACGAGCTCGGGAGCAGTGCGAGTCATCGTCCAGCACCCGGAGACGGTTGGGTCAGGCCCTCAGCTGTTTCAGACTTTCACAGTTCACCGAAGTCCCGTCACAAAAATCATGCTCTCCGAGAAGCATCTTGTATCAGGTAAAGTGAATTTATTAGTACTGTGAGGAGGTCGCCTCATGTAAAACCTTGCCTTCTGTGTAATTTTCTAGACTCCTGCCACAAATTGAAAGAATATAAAAACGTATTAAAAAAATGATAGAAAACTTTCATAACTGAAGAAACTTTCTGATTGTCTTTTAAGGATTTCTTTGATTTTGCCTTGTTGTAGTATACATAAATTTAGGAGGTATCATGTCTTCATTTATTCTCTTTTCTAGTATTTTGTTCTTATAGCATATTTTATTTAAAAATATTGTCAGGAGCTGGCCCAGTGGTGTAGTGGTTTGCATGCTCTGCTTTGGCGGCCCAGCGTTCGCAGGTTCAGATCCCAGGTGCTGACCTAGCACCGCTTGTCCAGCCATGCTCTGGTGCTGGTCCACATAAAATAGAGGAAGACTGGCACAGGTCTTAGCAACGAGCTTCATCAAGCAGAAAGACGAAGGTGGGCAGCAGGTGTTAGCTCAGGGCCAAACTTCTTCACACACACAAAAAAATATCTATTATGATCCTGTTGAGGAGGATTTTTTGTTAGAGAAATTTTTCAAGTATGAATTTAATATAAATTTGGTTGTATTGTCTTAAGGTTTAAAGCTAAAATAGTAGATTTAGATGTTTATTTGTTGTTTGATCACCTAAAAAATATTAAAAGCTGGTAGAATGTGTAGAGATTATTTGAAGAAAATAATTTGTGGGTTTGTTCTTCCTCATAATCATATAAAATTTTTAAAAATGTAGATACTAATTAGATACTTAAAAATTAGATACAGATTTTCAAGCTTATTGAGAGTGACGTACAAAGTAAAATGATCACAAAGTAGAAGTCCATTGATGAGATTCATTGCATATGATGGATGATTTCTAGAAGGCTGTAGGAACACTGATTTGTGAGTCTGGTGGGTCAGTAGAGCATGCTTTTATATTAAATCTTTTGCAGATCAGTTCCTGCCTATCTTGAACTTTTTGTAAACATCATTTTCACATATCAAGTTCGTTTATATGACGACTGCATAATATGAAAAGGTGACGCATCTTTCACTGTTCTCGAGTCTGATTAGATGCCAGATGGAGCTGAAAAACCTTGTACGTGGATGATGGATGGATGGATGGGTGGATGATGGATGAATATGGTTTTATCGAATGTCTAATTGTTATGGGTCTAGTTATGCCTTCCTGAAACACTTTCTTCTTTAGGCTTTCATGAAGCAGTGCTTACCCACCTCAGCAAGGAGTCTTACTCTCTGCCGTTGGTTCCTGCTTTTTTGCCCAGTGATCAGTGTTGGATTGCCTCAGAGCTCTTTCCCAGATTCTCCATTCTTCTGTGTCTGTATTTTCCCTGGTGATTTGAGTATTACCATCTGTATGTCGGTGGCTCCCAGACTTTTCCTTCACCTGTGACACTGGCAGAGTTCCGAACTCGTATATCCAACGCCTGTATCTGGTTGTGTGTTTAATAGGCGTCTCAGAATTAACCTGGATAAAATAGTACTTTTGATTTCTCTCTCAAAAGCCATCTTAGTGCACGATATCACCATCTGTTCATTTACTCAAGCTGAAAATCTAGGAATAAAGCTTGAGTCCTCCCTTTCTGTCACCCCTCCTGCCGTAGGTGTAATCCATCAGTAAGTCGTTAGCTTTGCTTCAACACACGGACACGCTTCGCTCTGTGTCCATTGCTGCCAACCTGCCAGCTCAGATCATCATTTCTGTCCTAGATTACTGAGCTGCTCAGTTGCTTCCCAATTTCTGTCTTGCCTATCTGTGGTACATGGTCCACACAGCTGCCAGAAATATCTTTTAAAAGCGCAAGCCAGATCAGCTTCCCAGTGGCTTCCTGTTTCGTGTAGAAGTTACTATGGCTCTTCCTGTTCTGGATCCTTTCCACCTTTCAAGCTGCTTCTCCTCCCTGTCCTCCACGTCACCTTTCTTGTTGCTCATGACACCCTAACCCATTGGCTTTCCTATTTCTTAAAAATACCTCAGAATCCCTACAGTTGGTCTTTTTATTTAACATGCTTTGCTCCTAAATATTTGTTTGGCCGCCCTCTTGTCATTCAGGTCCCATTTCAAATAGTTGCTCAGTGAGGCCTCCTTGGCCACCCAGTCTAAATTAGCCAATTGTCTATCTGACAGTCGCTTTCTCTATCAGTGCCTTGAGTTGTTTTCTTCATAGACTCATCACTTGATCATTTATTTCTTTGCTTGTTTATCATCTGGCTTTCTCTTCTAGAATATAATAAGTTCTGCAGTAGTGGGAACTTTTCGTTTTCATTCTGTTCTCAGCACTTAGCATAATTCTTGACACACAAAAGATGCTGCATAAATGTTATATAAACTGAGGTCATTTGATCCTGTGAGAAGAGAGACTATTTTTCATGATCGTTGTGGTGTTGAAATGACAGTGCTTAGAGATACCCCGTGGCCATTGCTCTTATTTTGATGGCGATTGATGTCATTGTGGGATGTGATGCCAAAGCACTACTTAGTAAAGTTTGCATTTCAGCGCCAAATAGTTCATGTAGGTTTGAAATTTAAATAAATTTGTCAAGAAAAATGTCCAGTTTAGCCAAAAATCTGCAATATTTTATGTATACTTAGTTATGTTATTCTGCCACCTGGTGGATATCAACATACTATGTAATGATATTTTTTCCATAGTGTTAGTTTTTATGTCTTAAATAAAAACTTTAGATAATGATTAATATAACAGAATTGCCATAATTGGCTATTTGAATCAGCTAAAGATATTTAAACTATTTTTTGAACCCTAGTAAGCTTAATAGTGAAATTAGGAAATTATTTTCCATGAAACTGATTAAACAGCCTTAAAGTAAATGTCTCCTTTTTCACCAGAAAACTCACATTCTGAGAACTGAGAATTTTGTTACATAAGTAACGTCTGTATGCTTTTTATTCTTATTGCCATTTCCCAAAATTAAATTTCTTCCTAAAGTTTTGTTTAAAGTGTGCAACTGTGTTGGGGCTGGCCCCGTGGCCGAGTGGTTAAGTTCGCGCGCTCCGCTGCAGGCGGCCCAGTGTTTCGTTGGTTCGAATCCTGGGCGCGGACATGGCACTGCTCATCAGACCACGCTGAGGCAGCGTCCCACATACCACAACTAGAAGAACCCACAACGAAGAATATACAACTATGTACCGGGGGGCTTTGGGGAGAAAAAGGAAATAATAAAATCTTTAAAAAAAAAAAAAAAAAAAAAAAAAAAAAGTGTGCAACTGTGGCATTTTATCCAGTCGGAAACGTTGCCTAACAGTTACAAGAAATTTTGGATACTTTCCTAGTATTTACTGATGAGTTCATAGCTCATTGCTAATGATAACGAATTTTTTGAAATGGTAATAGTACACTTTTTTATTAAGGCATGCCACAAGAGTGCAGTTCTTGCAATAATGATGTCATTTTTTGGTTTATATTTTCTATTGGAGTATCTATTCAGATGAAGAAACAGCAGAGATAGGTTACTTGCTAGGAGATAGCTCAATACATACCCACTTAATATTATTTACCTGAAAAAATGAGCTAATTGGAGTATGTTTCTTAAATACAGACTCTTATTTTATATAAAAATTCTCAACTTTACCATGGAATCTTAATTTTTCTTAATGTAACTATGAGTGGGCAATAAATAGCTGATTCCTACAAGGTTTTTGATGGATGTCATTTGTGACAATAAATTTTCAGTAACTCCTGATCTAGGTTGTTTAATATCTGAATAACGTAAGCAGAGACTGTTTTTATGGTTGACAGAAATAAACTAGGCACCTTGTTTGCTGTGTAGTGTAGCCACAGAGCAGGATCATATTCAGCATCTTCTCTTTTACACACACTTGTTTTTTAAACCTTTTCTACATTTATACCCTACAGGCTACTTTTATAAGGATGCATAGATTTACTTATATGCCTTATATTTGCAGCAAGGTAAACTGTATTCAATTCTCTCATTTTTGTTGGCTAGTTACAAATTAAGTGTAATTTTAAGGTAAATATATTATTTGCCACTCAAAATGTGCTGTGATCTATTTAATGTAGATCATAGTGAAAAAAATTAAAACGTGTCTATGAAGGTGACTTCATTGGTGCTCTTATAATCTATGTGTAACAACTCTTGTGTTCTCTTTCTCTCCTAGTCTGTGCAGATAATAATCATGTCCGGACTTGGACAGTAACACGATTCAGAGGAATGATCTCTACTCAGCCAGGTTCCACTCCTCTAGCATCATTCAAGATACTGTCTCTGGAGGAGACAGAGAGTCATGGAAGCTATTCCTCCGGGAATGACATCGGTGAGTTCAGTTGTGGGGCATTTTCTAGTACTACGCTGGTAATGCAGAAGAAATGTATGAACTATAGTAGAAACCTAAAAAATGAGTTTTAAATATAAACTTTTCATTTTAACTTTGAAACTTATTTGAAATAAATTTAGTGCATTTTTCTTATTAAATTCTGTAAATTTGCAAAATTATATTATAGCATCATTTTTCATTGTTTAAAAAATTGAGAGCAGGGGCCAGCCCTGTGGCCGAGTAGTTAAGTTCGCTTGCTCCGCTGCAGTGGCCCAGGGTTTCGCTGGTTCGGATCCTGGGCACAGACATGGCACTACTCATTAGGCCACGCTGAGGCGGCATCCCACATGCCACAACTACAAGAACCCACAGCTAAAGATAGACAACTATGTACCAGGGGGCTTTGGGGAGAAAAGGAAAAATAAAATCTATTAAAAAAAAGAAAAATTGAGACCAAATTTTTCATCTTATTAGCATTTCCTCATTTAAATAATATTATCTCCAAATGCTAACCCCTTTTGTTTATAACTAAAAGCCATGATGGATGTGAATATTTGAAACTTAAGTTTTTTTTCATTGCTAATAATTAATCTGAAAATAAAATTTGAACCTAGAAAAGGGCTGGTGCTCTTAATACTGAGAGTGGTTTTGATGGTATTGTAATATCCATTAGGAAACAACATAGCACGTCTCCTCTGATAGGCTCTGATTTCAGCAAAAGGTATGTTAAGTGAGTGTGATTTTTCTCTCCGTATATCGCACACACACACACACACACACAGAGTCTTCATGGAGACATTATTTTCCCCCAGCACACATCTGAAAGAGTCTATACTGTATATCTATTGTATCTTACCGTACTTTTATTAATTCTGTAGGACCTCTTGGTTAACTAATGTACCTTTCTGATGATTTTGTACAAGCAGAAATTATAGCACTGATGGAAAATAGAAAGGAGTGTATTAGAATTGTTTTTGCATGAAACTATTATAAATATGTGTCCATCCAAAATAAGCTTCTACAGCAAAGATTTCAAAATAGTTGTCTTTTAAAAATATAAGCTACTTACGAGAATTATACTTCCGCAGTCTTTGTATTTTTAGAAAAAGAAATGCTTAGTGTTGTCAACTTTAACAGTTGCTGTGGCATCCCAGTTCTCTATGTGATGCTAGGCTCTGGAAGTTTACAGTTTTATTTCATCAACACATTTTTTTCCTGGGTTTATTTTGAGATATAATTGACATCTATCATTGTGTAAGTTTAAGGTGTAACGTCAACAGATGTTTATTGAGGACTTTTGTTCCAGGGATTAGAAATCTAACAAAATGCAGTGGA
The DNA here is from genome assembly GCF_041296235.1 of Equus asinus. NCBI lineage: Eukaryota > Metazoa > Chordata > Mammalia > Perissodactyla > Equidae > Equus > Equus asinus. The sequence goes on from NC_091819.1 coordinate 13,510,453, forward strand.
CATCAACTTATAGGAGAGTGAGCAGTGGGAATAAAAAGCAAACAGTTGTATTTTGCACACTGTGCTCGAGTTCATAGGGCAGAAAACACCCAGGGGAGACTGCTGGGCTCTGTGCTGGGTGTTGTAACACGTGCTCTCGTTTAATCTTCCCATCAGTTTATGAGGTAGCTATTATCCCCACTTAACACTGATGGAAACTGACGTTCAGACGGAGAACACTTCATTGGAGGTCTTAATGTTGGAGCGGAGACATGAAAGTTTGGAAGGTTCTAGCATTGGGACATTCCTGGCAAGGAAAACAGCATGTTAAGAGGAAAGAGGCCAAGAGAACCTGACAAGTTTAGAAACTGTCAAGAGGGTCATAAGTTGCTGGCATGTGGGTGAGAAGAGTAGGACACGAGGCTGAGTGGTTGGGGATCAGGTCATGGGTCAGATCAGGGGGAGTATGTCTAATGTGAATAAAGACAGATTTGGAAACTGTAATAATAGCGCATCCTTTCTGTGGTGATGATGATAATTCAACTGAGTTCTTTATAAAAGATCTTTACTTTAAAAAAGCCCTGTAAAATATTTAAAGGGAGCAGGGAGATTATTTTTTCTCTTTATAGTTTTGTTTTAAAAATATCCTAAGTTGGGGCTGGTGTGGTGGCACAGCGGTTAAGTGCACGCGTTCCACTTTGTCGGCCTGGGGTTCGCCAGTTCGGATCCTGGGTGCGGACATGGTACCGCTTGGCAAGCCATGCTGTGGTAGGCGTCCCACGTATAAAGTAGAGGAAGATGGGCACGGATGTGAGCTCAGGGCCAGTCTTCCTCAGCAAAAAGAGGAGGATTGGCGGCAGATGTTAGCTCAGGACTAATCTTCCTCAAAAAAAAAAAAATATCCTAAGAGATACACGTATAGATTAATGGAACAGAATAGAATGTGCAGTTTTGGTAGGATAGTATGGGTGGAATCGAGACTGCAGTGGGTAATGGAGTAATAAATATCAGAGGTGACCATGAAAGAAAGAAGTGCTGGAGCTAGGTAGAAGGCAAGGAAATTCAAAAGTCTCAGTTTTGATCCCTTCTCCTTCTTTCCCATTGAACATAGGCGAGAGATAAGGATATTTTGTGTTCTGAAGGAAAGGAGCCGATTTAGGGAGAGGAGTTAGAGAAACTATAAAGAAACAGGTGTGGATAATTAGTAAAGTTAAATTATGTGAGAATCTCACATTGATGTAAAGTTTGACGGGAGAGAAGATACAGTCCCGTGTCCTCATTCCTAGTTACTTTCTTCATCATCACTCTGTTGACTTTGTTTATAGGTTATTGAATGAGGACATTTCATTTCAATAGAATTTGACTTCAGAAAGTTGTCCAAGAATTGGGCAACTGCATAGCTTAGTGAAGAGCCAGACCACTTGGGGTCGAATTCCACTTCCATCAAGAAGGACCTGTGAGATCTTTGGTTAACTCAGCTGTTGATGCCTTAGTTTTCTCATCTGTAAAATGGAGATGTTAATAGTGCATCCCTTATGTGGTGATTCTGATGATGAAAATGAGCTACATGTAAAGCTTTACCGTGGCACACAGTAAGCACAATAGAAGTGTTTGCTAACTAATAAAGATGGTATTGTTCCATTTATTAACTAGATATGATTCACACAAGATAACTTGGAATACACAGTCATGCGTCACATAATGCTGTTTTGGTCAGTGATAGACCACATATAGAATGGTGGTCCCATGAGATTCGTAGCATGTGGCCTAGGCGTGTGGTAGGCTAGACCATCTAGGTTTGTGTAAGTGCACTTTATGATGTTCGCATGAGGACAGAATCACCTAACGATGCATTTCTCAGAACATGTCCCTGTTGTTAAGCTATGCATGACTGCACTGTCTTTAAAAATTGTGTTGTATATCACATAAATTTTTTTGAATAGTAAGTTGGTACTATTTTAGCTAGTGAGTATGATGGGAAAAGAGAATTATTAAATTTTGTGTTTAAGTCTTGCTTGGAAAAGCTTTTTCTTTATATCATTCAGAAACTTTAGTTTCTCATACTTTATTGTTTATTTTTATTGAGGTAACATTGGTTTGTAACATGATATAAATTTCAGAATTCGTTGTTACCATTTACCCCTTTTGCCTGCCCCGCTTCTCCGTTCCCCTCTGGTAACCACCGATCTATTCTCTGTCTTTGTGTGTGTTTATTTGTTGTTGTTGTTGTCTTCCACATATGAGTAAAATCACACGGTATTTGGCTTTTTCCCGTCTGACTGACTTTGCTTGGCACAGTGCCCTCAAGGTCCATCCATGTTGTCACAAATGGCAAGAATTTGTCTTTATGGCTGAATAGTATTCCATTGTGTATGTCTACCACATCTTTATCCATTCATCCATTGAATCTAAGACCTGACCCCATAAAACTAGAAGAAAACATAGCACACTGTTTGACATTGGTCTTAGCAGTATCTTTTTGAATATCATGTCTCCTCAGGCAAGGGAAACAAAAGAAAAAAATAAACAAATGGGACTACATCAAACTAAAAAGCTTCTGCACAGCAAATAAAATGAAAAGACAGCCTAACAATTGGGAGAAGATATTTGCAAATCATATATTTGATAAGGGGTTAATATCCAAAACATCTAAAGAACTCATACATCTCAACAACAAAAAATCAAACAACCTAGTGCAAAAATGGGCAGAGGATCTGAACAGACATTTTTCCAAAGAAGATACATGGACTCTTTCTAAAATATATGGCCCATTTACCTGCCTTGCCAAGTACAATAAAGTAAAAATAATAGATTCTTTCTTTTTAGATTGAAAACCTTGCAGGGTGCAACAGGCTTCTGATTAATTCTATTAATGAAGTTGCACTTTATTTTTTAAGTTTTTGCGTGTTGGCTTTTCAAAAAAAAAAAGTCAATATATAAAGTAACTTCATTCATATGTCCCTTTTTTGAGGTTATGAGGAACTGAGCATATTCTCAAAGATAGTGAATGTAGAACTTATATTTAACGGGTTTTCTGCTAGTGCTGATAATGTATAGTCTTAAGCTTGCCTTCAGCTTTTACAGCCTTAGTGCATAAAATATAATTTTGAAATATGTATTTCTTTAAGAAATTCTTAATGAAAATTGAAGTACTTGTGGCACTGCAGTTTGTGTCTGGTTTTGACTCGGCATGCAGTGCCTTATTGATAGGCATGGAAAGTTCTTTGTGGGTATAGATATTAATGTTCACTTTGTGAAATGAAACCAGTTAAGTTTTAATTCTGGCGTTTTCTGTTTTCTGACCAAGGGCCTTTTGGAGAGCGAGATGATCAACAGGTGTTTATCCAAAAAGTTGTTCCCATCACTAACAAACTGTTTGTAAGACTCTCATCTACTGGGAAAAGGTAACCCCTTACTGTAAAGAGATCTTTACTCAGAAATCACTTTTGTCGTATGAAAGGTATTGAGTAATTTGATATTGTTAAAGGAATGCTATCAGAAACATTGTTGAGAGAGAAGTTTGTTCATTATCTGTGATCGTTTTAGCTTAAAAGGAAGACGGTATACTTACTGCTTTTTCTCTAGAATTTCTTTAAGATGTTCACTGTGGCTGCGGACGGTTAGGAAGGACTAGTGATATAATAGGACAAGAACCCAGTGAATCTGATGGCAGACAGCTGAACTAAATTCTTTTTTCTTTTTTTTTAAAGATTGGCACCTGAGCTAACATCTGTTGCCAATCTTCTTTTTTTTTTTTTTCCTCCTTCTCTCTCAAGTCCCCCAGTAGATAGTTGTATATTCTAGTTGTGGGATTCTTCTGGTTCTGTCAAGTGGGACGCTGCCTCAGCATGGCTCGATGAGTGGTACTAGGTCTGTGCCCAGGATCCGAACCAGTGAAACCCTGGGCTGCCAAAGCGGGTGCATCAACTTAACCACTCAGTCCTGGGGCCGGCCACTGAACTAAATTCTGTTCTTGCACTTCCTCTTACCAGCTGTGTAAATTCAACTTCAGTTACTTTGTTACTCTGAGCCCCAGTTTCTTTATAAAATAAGATTCAGCTACCTTAGCAGGATGTCATGGGATAAAATGCGTTAAAAACATAGGAAATGTCTTGCTTTGTCCCTGACTATAACAGATGCTCAAAAGAAGTTAGTTTCCTCTTCCTCTTCCATTTGACTGAAATTTTACTTCTTTTAAAATTATTTAGCCTTAAACAGAATGAGCTGTAACATTTCTCTTTAAGAACAAAATGTTTTGATGTCTAACCAATGTAAAAAAGTAAATTCCTTTTAGTAGTCATTTAAAAAGTTACAGATTTTCCTGTTAATCTTACTAATGCTACTGATATTTTTAATAGTTTCTTGGTTACCCCTTCTTCAGGCTGTCTCTAGTTTTTTAATATTTTAATGAATAAACTCTTTGAGATGATAAATTTTCTTTCCATCGAAGTTTATTGTGTGTAGTCATCAGTAACTATTAAGTGAATTAATTCCAGAAAATTTTTATGTACTGACCAATCTTTTTGTCAGCTGTTTTTTAAAAGAAAAAGTACTAAGAACCTATAATGTAGTTAGAGAGCAAATAATTATCTTAAGAAATGTTATAAATCACTGTGATTTAGTGTTCTGTGCATATTTGGTGAAGAAGCTGCCAAATGTTTCTTAATACTGCAGTCATAACATCCTCTAACAGTGTAATATATCATACCCTCTTCTCTTAGTTCAGGCAGTAGCAGTGTTTTGTAATCAACTATAATTTCTGCAGGATAAAACAAATGTTACAGTTTTTAAGTGTACAATTCCAGAGGAAAAGCTATAGTTATAAAAATAACAAGCAAAAATTCCTTTGTAGAATTAAATAGAAGCTCAAACCCTTATGAAGCTAATGTGAAGCAAAGCTCTTAAAGAGAGTTCAAGTTCTTAAGCGTGAGAAGTGAAATGGGCAGGGGAAAAACCTTGTAAAAAGTTTTAAAAGAAGAAGTAATTCTAAGGAATCTATCCCATAGGAAAAATAAAATGAGCAAAATCATGTTTGTTTTCATGCACATGGGTTGATTTATTTTATTTTAAACATAAACAGGAATCTAGATTTTTAAAAATATTTTATATCAATTTAGATTATTACTAAAAGTAAATGTAATTTGCTACATTTATAATAATGAGAAAAATTGTGATCATCTCAGTAAGCACAGAAAAAACATTTGACAATTCAACACTCATTTATGATAAAGAATCCTAGCACTTAAAAAATAAGGAGTAAATTTCTTAATCTGATAAGGTCTACAAAAATAATTGTAGCAAACCTCATACTTAATGGTGAAATAGTGAAAGCTTTTCCCTTGAGATTGGGTGTGAGAGTACGATAGCCTCTATCACTGTATGTGGACATGGAGGAATTAATCCCTCCCACCCACTTTTGCCTTGCCTGCCAGGAACCTCAGCTAGGCTTCATATTCTGTTCCTGTAATGTTTCTCACATTAATATGGATTGTATTTCCTCTTCCTCCTTTATTTTTTCACCTTGCATTTACATAGTAGTAATTGTTCTTAATTATTATTATTTTTTTAAATAAATCCCATCCGCTCTGTTTTGAAGTAGACTGGGACAAATAATTGAATCAAGTACAAGTCAGTCAACCCTTATTATCACTTTGGGAAATCATTTTCAACATTATCCGTTGGTTTCTTCATTTGTGAAATGTGGATAGTAATTGTTCTTTCTCAGTTTTTTTTCTCTTTTATGAAAATCAATGCAAGAGCTATAAAAATGCTTTGAAAGAGTTGAGTATTACCCTGGTGGAGGAGACTATTTAGGCGTCTTCATACAGCTGTACATTTTTTCTGATTTCAGTTTTTAAGTTTACACGTAAATTTTAAATGACTTCCTAAGATCTTTTCTAGAATGATGGCTACTTGCTTTGTTTTTTTCTGCCTTTTTAGGTTCCTAACTTCCTTTTAAAGAATTGCTCAATTCCTATCAAGGCTCTTTCTGTTTTTCTTTTAAGGTTCACTTAAATTATTTGCCTGATTTCAAGTATTTAACACATTGTTTTATAAGAGCCTTTTTCTCTAGACTCAAAGAAACAAGGCTGGAATTTTTGTCCTGTTGACTTACCTTGACCTCTTTAAATCTGTTTTACATAAGTGGAGTATTCAACTATAACTTTGCAAAAAAGAAATTAATTTCGAAAATCTGAATTATAAATGTTATTTGTTCCCCATGGTTTACAGCTGTATATCATCTCTTGCAGAATCTGTGAGATCCAGGCTGTTGACTGTACTACAATATCCTCATTTACAGTGAGAGAATGTGAGGGGTCCAGTAGGATGGGCTCAAGACCAAGGCGCTACTTGTTCACGGGCCATACGAATGGCAGCATTCAAATGTGGGATCTCACCACTGCTATGGATATGGTGAACAAAAGCGAAGATAAGGGTAGGTCCATAGGGAAAGATGGCTGTCGCAGGGTAAGCTTCTGACAGAAGTGATGATGACGAGTGCATGTTCTCCTAAGATGTAGGTGGGCCGACTGAAGAAGAGCTGCTCAAATTGCTGGACCAGTGTGATCTGAGCACGTCTCGCTGTGCTACTCCGAACATCAGCCCGGCAACCTCTGTGGTTCAGCATAGCCGTCTCCGTGAATCCAATTCCAGGTCAGTTAAACAGTTGACGGTTGTATAAGTTGAGTGGATTGCTTTTGGGAGAATTGGCTGAGATTTTGTAATCACATACTTGTTCTTGAAAACCGTATTTTTCAAAATACATTTTTAATTCCAACTTCGTGTTCAATTTTTTTTAAATTTATCTACATGTATATCTGGTTCTTTGCATAGAAAAACATTTTTTGCCCTTTAACTTCTGTTCTGAATTGTTGCCAATTTGGATGCCTCTTATGTGATCCAAAAGCCACTCAAAGGAAATTAGAAAAATCCCATGCCACCTTGGATAGTACGTGGAGCTTTTGTTCCTCTTGCTTCAGGGACACACTAATGAAAGTGATCACAGTATCTTGTCTGATCTTACATTTAGGCATTAGGTACTTTTATTTATTTATTTATTTTATTGAGGTATAATTGACATACAACATTCTATTGGTTTCAAGAGTGCAACATAAGGATTTGATATTGGTATACATTATGTACTTTAATACAATTACATAGTATATCTTTTTAGTTACCATATTAAAAAAGAAATTCCAAAATCTGAACTAAGGGCCAAATACTGAAGTATGTTATTTCACATTTGTTTTGAAGGTTCCCCCCCCCCCCAGCTTTTTCAGCTGTTCACAAAGCTAGCTTGGCTGTGAATATATGTATAGTATTATTTGCATTGGTAACTTTATATACATATACACACCTGCACACACATAATTAAAATATAGAATACTTAATAAGTATATTTCTATATATAGAAATAAGGATGAAATAGTCTTTATATATTTATATGATGTGTTTTTATTGGTAGTTTAATTAATGAGATGTGCCCCTGAAAAATGTCAGAAACAAATCTGAATTGTCATTTAAAAACTGTATTTCAGCCTTCAGCTCCAGCACCATGAAACCATCCACGAAGCAGCTACTTACGGCTCCGTGAGGCCTTACAGAGAGAGTCCTTTGTTAGCAAGGGCAAGGAGGACTGAGAGCTTTCACAGTTACAGGGACTTCCAGACTGTTAATCTGAACAGAAACGTGGAAAGAGCCGTCCCTGAAAATGGTAAGTTGGGTCCAATACAAGCTGAAGTAAAGCGGGCAGCAGGGGAGTGTAATGTGTCTGAGAGAAAGTCTCCTGCAGCGGAAATCAAAAGTTGGAGAGAATCAGATAGTGGAGTGGAAGTGCATAAAATAGCTGAAGGTTTTCTAGAATCCAAGAAAAGGCCATCAGAAGATGAAAGTGAAAATAAAGTGGAGTTAAGGAAGAAAGGAGGATTTGAAGGAGGCGGATTCCTTGGAAGAAAGAAAGTTCCTTATCTGGCGTCATCACCGAGTACCTCTGATGGAGGTACTGACTCGCCTGGCACTGCATCCCCGTCGCCCACGAAGACGACTCCCTCTCCTCGGCATAAGAAAAATGATTCTTTAGGTCAGGAGTACAGCTTGTGAAAACTCACCAAAAGGAGTAGTTGTTTTGTTAATTCAGGTTAAAGTCAAACTTGACTGGATTTCAGTACATTAGCTTTTACGCCAAAACTTTACAAATGAAAATTGGACTTCATTTAGTATCTTTTTAACAGAATTACCTGGAGTAAGGAGGTAAAATAACTATCTCTTTTGATCTTTTGGGAGATTTTTTTAGTTTTACAAGTACATTTAACAGATCATTTGTAAAAGCAAGAGTCCACTTCAATGTTTACTACTCTGAATTTTGGAAACCTAGTCCGGTGTCTTACTGAGATGGTGCCCATAGAGGTGAGCATCCCCGAGAGCGTGGGAACCCACAGACTGCATTCCGAATCTGGGTCATGCCTCACGCTTGGCTTGCGGTGTTAGCTTCAGTGAATCACATGAGTCTCTCTGGAACTTAGTCTCTCAGCCCTTATTGTGATTGCAGAGTGCTTACCAGATATTTAATGAGGTGCTATGTTTGTGAAAAAACACCATGTCATTCAAAACACTATTGATGTTGAATCCCAGATTACACCGTGTAGTAGTAAGTCCCTTAGGGTGATTTTATTTTAATTGTGGGTCGTTTTCCGATTCTCACTGTTGGAGTTCTTAAATCTTAGCAAGCATCACCATGTTAAATGCCAAAAGTCTGTTTAAACTTTGTTTAAAGTTGGAGCAGTTGTCTGTGTTTGAACAGATGAAATAAAAATACTAATCAAGGACGAAGCTTTGAGTGCCCAGAAGGGAAAACTGTACAGTTGCTAGTCTGCCGTGTGTTAGGAGCTGCCGTGTTTTTTTCCAGTGTTAATAATCAAGATTTAAATTAGAATGTGGCCATTTTGTAAGCTTATGAGACTGCAGTTCTGAATTTTTGATTAAAGGTTTTGGCTGCTGTAAAAATGTTATTTTGAATATATTTTGAATTGTAAGAACAACAGAAAAATTTTTTGTACTTTTTTCCACTTAATTGGAATGATTTTCTTTTCTGCAAGTAATTGTAAATTTAAAGCATTAAGCATTTATTGGTGCATAATGTATATATTCTCATACCAAGAAACATAATAAGTGAGTGAAGTTGAAATAAATTCTTTAAAGTTTACCATATTGCCAGTGGTTTCACAACGGTTCTCTTGTATTTATCAATTAAATAAAAATGATTAAGACTGTGTGTTTTCAGTCGCTTAAGGACCAGTCACCCGTTTAAAGTACACCTGTATGAGTTTGCTCGCGTCTTTGCTGCTTCCCGTAATAAAGGGGGAGGGGAGAGGGAGAACTTATGTTATCAGTGAGGGAAAATGGTGGGCAAGGAATCATTTCAGTGTTGCTAAGGATTCTAGTTATCTGTTATACCCTTGTTTCCCATCACAGTCATGTAATAGTTGGGTGGGCAAGAAGAAAGCTAAAGAAAAAAATTGAGTGTTTACCCAGCCTTTTCCAAGAGTAAAAGGCCATTGGGGGAAAAAAAAGACTTCTTATATAGTAAAATCCCATACAAAAGGCAACTCACTATACCGTGGATTGCATGATACTACAGGTCAAATCTTATTTCTTTCTTTTACTTACAAGAGTTTGAACCTTGATGTCATAGCAGGGGTTGAGCTACTCTGGCACTTAACTTTGTGGCCCTCAGCAGATGATGCCTGCTGTGCCTAAGTCGTTTCATTATACCTACCTTTGCAGGGTTTTTGTGACTGAAAGAAAAAGACATTGAAATGAATCTTTATACTTGGTATGACTGAAAAACAAGAACAGAATTAGAATTCTGATGAAAAGAATTTTCCAAGTAATTGTCTACGTATTTCAAAGCAGCTCTCATAAGTATTGTCATACCAATAGGCTAGGCACTGTTTTCCTCATTTCACAGATGAGGCTCACCAAGCATAGGCAGCTTATCTGGCCACAAGGCTCCTTAGCCACCGAGCCAGCATCTGAACCCGGGTCCGCCTGTTTCGGGAGCCTGTGGTCTGCTCCTGGCTTTCTCATCCAGGCTTTTATGTCAGAATCACCTGAGGCTGTGCGAGCGCAGTTGTCCGGGCTCCCTCTAGACCTGCTGAACTTGCGTCTCTGGTGATCGAGACTCATGTTTTGAAAAAAGTAGCACATTGGTTCTAATGTGCATTGATGGTTAAGACATTATCCAGAGCATCTTATTTTCTTAAATGGCCTCACTTTTATCATCATTTGTGTGTAATTTGTAAATACAACTCATAGCTGTTAGAGTATTTTTTCATACATACATTAAATCAAACATGGTTCACATTTAAATATTTATTAAGCAAACCGTCTTTAGATTAATTTACATGATCATGTGCATTGGAAATAAACTACTCTTCATGTGGGACATAATAAGTTCCTTATCACTGAATTAGCCCACCTGATCTATATTTTATTTACAGATTGTTCAGGTTGAATTACATTGATGCCAACATGACTTTTAGATCGGTATAAGGTACCATAACAGATCCATATTTAGGTTTTCCATTTAGTGGAAATGACAATAGATCACCTACAAACACAATTCTTAATAGAGCTCATAAAAACAGCTATGTACTCTTATAAGCAGTTAATATTAGGAATAACAAAACATAGTAGTTCTTAAATTACGCTGAGAATGTGGCCTCTGCAAGTGGTAAGACGTGAGTCAGAAGAGTGAGAGCAGATTTAAAGGGCTTCCTAGAGAACTGCTTGTTTGAAAAGGAGACGTGGTGGGCCAAGGAGTATGGTCCCTGGGCACAGTGTGTTGCTCCTGTCCGTGAGCTCTTCCAGGTTGCTTTACGTTGCTTTTCAACATTAGGAACACCTGGAGGCTTAAACACACATGCCTCAGCCCCACCCGAGACCAGTTGAATCAGACTCTCCAGGTGTTTCATGGAGGCTTGGCAAGCAATACCACTTAAAACTAACAAAACAAAATCTTGGGCTGCTTCTCTGAAATGAGTCAGGTTAAGAGCATTCAGGGGGCAGTGTTCTTGGTTGGAAGCCATACAGGCTTCTGTCCACTCTGAGCTACAGGATCAAAATGTAAATGATTGAGCTAAGTGAATTCATGTAATAACTAAATGTCTAATGAGATGATTAAGTGGAGGTGATTTAATATAACCCCCCCTGCCATTCTCTGTGTTCTTTTACAAATTTTATTCTGTGATAAAAGTATCTAGTTAATTTTTCAGAAATGAGGATGAGCTCAATCTGAATGCACGTGTGACTAGCAAATTCTATTTGCGAAAGTGTAGACCAAGGGCAAGGATCCAAGTTTGTGACTGGAGAAGAGTCTTCTCTCTGTGCCTTAAGCAGCTCATGTGAATCCAGAATCTCAGCCTTGGAAAGGCTCCTTTGTGCCAGCTTTAAACAACAGATCCACCCAGGTCAACAGATGGGAATTAAAACCAGTAAACTAAATTAGCCAATGCTGTTTCCATTTCAGAAAGTATAAAACTTTTGGCGAGAAAAAAGCTTCTTATAATTTATACATCCACTGCCAAAAGGGCACAATTATTTCAGATGTCTTTGCGTAGAGCACTTCTAACAAGAGGGCAGGACTTCTGCTTAATACTGCTCTCTGCTTTGGACACTTACTGTTGGCAACGTTTGTCCGGGAGCTGGTCAGTCTGAGGAGTTGCTGTGCCACAGACTTGGTCAAAGTCTCAGTACCTCCAAAGCCCACAGTCTTTGACTATTGGACGTTGGGTAATTCATAGTTTTCAAACAGAATATGGATAGTTATCCTTTATTTTACAAGTTTTGGCCAGCTCAGCTTTGGGAAAATCCACCTACCTCTGAATGTAATTCGCAAAATATTGTCACGCAAACGTGTATGAGACATATAGATTCAGAGTAACTTCCTGGAGTCATGAAGACTCATTAAGAATGAAGAAGAGTCATTCTTAAGGAAGAAGAGAGGTTTTCTTACGTTGTTTTCCATGAAGAACAAAATTACCTTTAATTTTATGTTGATGACTTGGGGAAAAAAAATGTTTCTTGCTGTAGGACTTTCACCAATAACTTTGCAATGTAGCTAGAACAGATGACAAACATTGGACCCACAGAAATTGGTACTGTTGAATATCCTCTGGTCTTAGTGATTGTAGGACTAGAATTGAGTAGTTCTCTGAAATGGAGGGATATAGTCCAGAGTCATATATACAGATGATATATATGCATATGTAAATCTCATGTTTACATATGAATGTTAATTTAAACAATGTCAAAGCAGGAAGGAGCACAAATAAAATTTTTCCTTTTTTAATTCCACATTTGCTAATGAAATACTTCAAATAGAGTAGCAGTTTCCATGTGAAATGTGCTAAGCTGAAGATGTCAATATTCCGGGGGATTCAGTGAATGGACAGCATTTTATGAAAAGTACTGATTGGAGTTTCAAAACTATGTCAAATATGTGAAGGTGTTTCTGTCGAAACGCTTCATTTTCTCTCTGAAATATCTAAATGAGCTGTTTAGTCCTTAGATTTTCGGAAGACTCATAAATGGAAGAACAGACGTTTATTTGTAAATGCGTGTGGTGGCCTATGAAAAGGTTTGGTCATTATTTATCCCCAAACATGGGAATGAAGTAGGACCTTCAGCCAAGTGTGAAGCCTCAATGCAGAGTTTGCTTTGCTCCAAGTGATTCAGCTTGGCCTGGAGTTGGGAAGTTATTTTGTAGTTGTGATCATTAGAATTGTTCCTTACAGGATAGTGTCAACCTTCATGGAAATAGGATACTGCAAGGAGCAGCAGTGACATACTCTCAGAAGGCTCCCTTAGTTTGTAAACTAGTAACTTCACTTGTAACAACTGTGGGCCAACTTGACATTGCCACAGATTATTCATTTAATCAATGGCGTCACTGCCAAACAGCCAAGTGAAAATTAAACACTTCTTTAGCTTCCACAAAATAACTAGGGCAAAAAAAGTATTTTCATGTAGATAGTACCCCTCATTTCAGACAACCAGAGAAATAATGTTTCTTAGACCTCAATTAGGGAGGAACAATTTCAAAAACAATCCTCATTTCTTTAAAGGATTACGGAATAACAAGCAATGGCGTTTTAGCATTTACGATGCGTCAGTGATAACCCGGTGGGACTGGGGTGTGGAGTTGAATCCCAGCTTTACGTCTTGGGGGTTTCCATCCTTCACAGGTGGGTGTCGGTGAATGTGGTGTGTTCCTTAGTCACAGAGCTGAAACCCTTGATGGCATTCATCAGGTCCTCTTCATCCACATACTGAAAATAAGCCAATCATCATTAGTTAGGATGTTTGCTGTCAAGAGAGTTCACCTTCAACTGGTGGTTCTCTCAGGTTAATGTAAAAAGTCCTCAGGAAGTATTTTAAGGCTAATATCCTATGCTCACCTCTATAAGGTGTGGTTTGAGGCCATCCTTGCCTCCACGTTTACCTTAGCTCAAGTTTACCTTATTGAAATGATCACGTCACATGCATGCATGGACTATAGACTAATCCAAAATGTATGTCATTTGAGTGTTACATTGTGCCATATTTTGACCTTTCTAAGCCTCAGTTTTCTCATCTGTAAAGTGGGGAGATACTAAGATTTTAAGATTTAGTTCAAAATGTAAGCAGGGGAGCCAGAACGCAAGCTATTGTGCTCCATTGTGTCCCATTCTCTTACTGTATTTGTATTGATCGAATAGGGTTAGTAATGTTGAGTATAATGTTATAACGAACAGGTATGTTGCCAAGTTTTTGAATCTTCAAAAGCTGCCAATGAATTGTTTTGCATCCTGCCTATTATTAGTACTGTCAAAAGCAAGTAAAAACGGCAGTAAGTATAATAGTGAAGAATGGGGGCTCTGCAATCAGACTGTGTTCTTAGGATCCCAGTTCCACAAAAATACTTACTAGCTGTGTGTCCTTGTGTCAGGACACACATGCATCTAAGACCTAAATGAGTTATGTTCAACCATGTGACATTGCCATTTTCCTTGTCAAATATGGTCAATTAACAATTCCTTACATTTCAAACTAATATAACTATATAGGAATAATTATTTAGAAACTGTATATCTGAAATGAAATCATGGAATTCAATAGTCCTATCAGCATCATGCAGACCCTTGATTTTAAAATGCGTGTCATATATCATCATTCTGAACAAACCAGAAGGACTGTGCATTTTATTTTATTTTTATTTTTTTGTGCTTGGAACCTGGAGCCAGGAAGCTTGCTTTATTACGTGCCATTAGTTAAGAAGGCCTCATGGAAGTCATCAACTTTTTAGTGAAGGAAAAGTGAGGACTTAGAGAAATGAGTGAATGAGTCTGAAAGCAGAAGCAGAGGGTTGAAAGAAATGGAGGTGAATAATCCTGCCTCAGAGGAGGTAAGAGAGGAGCCAGGTTCTTAGGTGGCTGTTTGTTATCTAACCATCCCAAAGGAAGGGTTCTCCAGCGGACTTCTGGGTAGTTGGCACAAGGAAGAAGTTTGATGGTTGGTAACAACTCTAGGATTTTATTCATTTTGGCCACTTGGGGCTCTTAACAAATATTACATAGTGATGAGATTAACTTTCAAAGAGTCAACTATTTGTATCCACTGGACTGAAATTATGAAAGATGAAGTCCATAAACAGTAATACCTTTATTTATCATCATTTTCTGGAGTTGCTTGGAAAGGAACCATTGAGTCTAGTGAGAGAAAGACCAGAAGGAAAAAGATGAAACAGATGCTTTGACTTTATGCCCTCTTTGAGGCCAGTTCCAATGTTTCCAGTCACCTTCTGCCCAAGTTAATGAATTATAGCCTGTTTGTCTCTTCACTGATTCATGAATTTATTTTTTGAGCATCTATCGTGTGCTAAAAGAACAAAAAGTTTCTACCTTGCTCATTAAACAATTGTAGTAACGCTAGTAAACAGGTCATTACAAAACCTTTGGGGTAAAGGGTCAGAGGGATGCGCTGAGTGCTATGGGGTAGCATTCAATGGGGTACAGGAAGCTCCATGTCGTCCCTTTACCAGTGTTCTTCTGGGATGAGTAGTAAAGGCCCTGGATGGGGAATCTACTCACCAGTCCACTATCGTGGCCCATGATGGTTTCCCACAGCGAGTCATCAATCAAGACTTTCTTGTCTTGAATGTCCATGAGTTGGCTGACACTGCGGTGGAGAGAGCCCTGCGAATAGGTTTGGCTGATTTGGCTCTGACTTGGGATGCGAAGTACAGAGATGCTCCGGTTGCTTCTCATACTCATGGGGGTCCCAGACCGGGGGATTTTGGTATCGGCTAATCCCTGAAAAGACAGTTGCTATAGGTGACTACTGTCTAAAGAAAATGGGTTTGAAATAAGACAGAAAATTGTGTGTCACACGTTGTCAATGAAGGGCACGCTGTCTCCATATCCTCCTATAGAACTTCGCTTCTCTGCAATACTGTGGCCCCTGGTTTGGTAAGGGTGAGAAATAAACTAATCGTCATGTTAGACAGCCCGTGTTCTTAGTGCCCAGAGAGCTCACGTGCTAGTGTGCCCTGTAGACAAGGGCTTGGTGCATTGCAAAGTGGTGGGGTGAGGGCAAGGGAGGGTGGGTTTACAACGTAACCTCTTCAGGTGTGTCACCCTGGAGCACCTCTCCTAAGAACACTGCTTTCCCAGAATGTCACAGTTATCAATATTCTCTCATGATTGCCCACTAAGTGAGCACAGTTGTTTAACACTTTAAATTCCTGGATATGTGTACAGAAATGGACTCCTCTCTCCCTCTTTTCTCATCCCACATCATGCCTCTTGTTATAGGATTCCAACCTCCAAAATAAATCGGGTCTGGCATTAACATCGGAAAGACAAAGGCACTCGATGATTAGGACCTGGAATATGCCCTGAGAAGGTCTAGCTGCTCTAAACATCCGAGGGAACTGATGCAGCTGGTCCAATCAATGCTTTTCATTGTGCAGTCAACACACCATGCAAAAGAGCATGCATTCATGCAGCACGCAGAGGTACCTCGAAGTGCATGGTGTAACTTTTTAGGGTAACACTGCTTGACACATCAGATAGATCAGCCACAGAGTCAAACTGAGAACAAATGGGGAGGCGTCAGTCAGTGTTTGCAACATTTTAAAACAAATTCTAGGGGCCGGCCCTGTGACCCAGTGGTTAAGTTTGCACGCTCTGCTTTGGTGGCCCAGGGTTTTGCTGGTTCAGATCCTGGGCGGGGACCTAGCACTGCTCATCAGGCCATGCTGAGGTGGCGTCCCACATAGCAGAGCCAGAAGGACCTACGACTAGAATATATAACTACGTATTGGGGTGGCTTTGGGGAGAAGAAGAAGAAAAAATGAAGATTGGCACAGATGTTAGCTCAGAGCCAATCTTTAAAAAACAACAAGAAACAAAAACCAAATTCTTTGTGTTTTTCCAATGATAGCATGTTCATACCCATTGGACTCAGTTACAAAGCACCAAAACCAGAGCTTGTCAGATGAGGCTGTGTGTGTACACGGGTGTGTGTGTGTGTGTGTGTGTGTGTTACAAAGGTAGCTCTCATTGACCCACCCAAGTGAAAAGAAAGTCTGGGACATGGAGCAGGTGACTCCAGCTTGCTCCTGTTCAGATTCTTTCCCGTTGACTCTGGAGCCTGTGGACACAACAGCTCTTCCTTTTCTCTACTAATGCAAATTATACTTTCTTCAGTTTGACGGAACTTCACTAATATTCTTCCCTATCTCCAACTTTGTGAGAACAGTTTAGTTTCAAAATTGGTTTTAAAAAGCAAGAGAAGAAGGCTTGCAAGCACATTTTGTCAAGGTGGGTAGGAGTGAATTGGGATTCACTGGGTTCGGGGAGGGGGCACTGTCCGGTGCCCTGGCACACCCCCAATTCCACTTCTGCTAACCCTGCAGGGCCTGTCAGGAGTGCCCTCACGGCTGAAGGTGAGGCCAGAGCCCCTGGCAGCCAGCCAGCCCCCACCATTCCTTCCCCTCCTCAACGCCGACTCAGTCTTGGCCACTGAGGAAGGGTGAATCTGTTGGGCGCCCCTCTGCTTTTCCCTGATGGCAAGGGCTGTAGAAGAGTAGGGTCTTTCCATTCTTTTGTCTGCTCATCCCAGTTGACCCGCATGTCTGGCCCCAAAGGCAGCTTGGCCTCGATCTTGTCAGAATCTCAAGGTCGAATCAGCAGCCCCCACGTGTTGTGTTTTTGTAAAATATTTAACTGTGGTAAGAATACTTAACATGAGATCCACCCTCTTAACAGATTTTTAAGTGACAATGTAGTATTGTAGGCTATAGGTATGATGTTGCACAGCAGATCTCTAGAACTTCTTCCTCCTGCATAACTCAAATTATACCTTTTAATTAACAACTTCCTGTTCCCCCTCCCCCAGCCCACATCAACCACCATTCTGTTCTTTGTTTCCATGAGTTCAACTATTTTATTTTATTATTTTTATATTGTGTGTGTGTGAGGACGATTGGCCTTGAGCTAACATCTATACCAGTCTTCCTCTATTTTGTATGTGGGACGCCACCACAGCATGGTTTGATGAGCAGTGCTAGGTCCACACCTTGGATCTGAACCTGCAAACCCAAGGCTGCTGAAGCATAGTGTGTGAACTTAACTGCTATACCACAGGGCTGGCCCCGAGTTTGACTATTTAGATACTTCACATAAGTATGAGGAATCATGCAATACCCCACCTGTTTTTATTGGTTATTGGACTGTACACATGGCTTACAGGAATTGTATTATATTTTTAATTCATTTATGGCTGTTCTGAAACTTGACTATACAATAGACTCCCCCAGAGCTGTTTAAAATGGCAGCTTCTTGGGCTTCTTCCTCAGAGATTCAGGTCCTGCTCCAATGTGAGGCTGACACTGATAGTTCAGGGGCCTCACTTTGACAAAACGAAGCATAACAAGATTCACGAAAACACTGAGCAAGGGTGCCATCCAGAGGGACTTCCCCACAGGAAGGAGGTGATTGCTTCTTGATCACGAAGTTGACCAAGTGGGCAATGCTGGATTTCTCCTCATGAGGGATTGTGATGCAGAAGTGCCTGCCTGTAGGAATGGGTCAAGGGACAGGAGGTTTGATCCCTGAAATGAGTTATGGACACTAAGGGTCTGTGGGTAAGTTTTCCATGTGACAGAGTAGATACACCTAGCAGTGCTCGGGAATTTCCTGTCAACTTTCTCCATGCATTCCATAGGCCCAAGGGCTGATTTAGCTGATCTCTCAGACTAAACAGATCCTCTGGTCTTCTTGGTCCTTCCATGCACTTCCCTGCAGATGTGGTACATCTTTTGTCTAAGAACATGGCTTCCCCAGAGAGAGAATGTTACTCTCCAACAAGGGAAAACTTTGAAGTGTCTGCTCCTCAAGGAGAATCTCCTGATGACTATACACTGAGCAGAAGCAAACGGCCTGTGGTTCAAATTGGCCACTCAACGTCCATTCATTCCACAAATATTTGTGGAGTGCCGACATGGAATTGCAAAAGGATGGAGTCTCTCATGTTAAGGCATTAAAATGGAGCCGAGCAGCCATGACGAGGAGAGAAACAAGTTCCTCCCTCAAGATGAACTCTTGAACTCTTTAGAAACCTGAAAGGTGTCTGCAAGTCTTCTCAAGGATGCTAAGATTATCATGGGGACAGAGACCTCATTCCTATTAGAGTCATCTCCCACATTCCTAAGTTTAATGGCTTGTTTCAACTAACCCTCACCCGAGAGATTACCTTGCACATGGAATTTGTTGAAGGACATCCTTTCCCTTTTTTATCTTTGCCTTTGTTAACCACGACTATAAAACCTTCCTTCCCCCTTTCAGTGGGGCAAACCCAATTCAGGGGCTACTTCAATTTGTGTTTTCCCCAGGTTGCAGTCCTAAGAAACCCCAAATAAACTTCTTTTTGTTTAAGTCTATCAGAGTCTACCTCAGAATCTGATGATATCTGTTATATGCCAGGAACTGTTCTGGGTGTTGGGGCACAACAGCAAATGGCACACAGAGTCCCTGCCCCTGGGGAGCTTACATTCACTCCAGGGGTCAGACAAACAGATCTATCTGCTGTGGTGTCATGGGGTGATAAGTGCCACAGAGAAAGAAAAGTGGACTAAGGAGCTAGGGAATTTTATTTTACGTGGAAGAGGAGGTGACATGTGTGCAGAGACCTAAATGAAGTGAGAGTGTGAGCCATCCAAGAGAACAGCGGGAGCCGTGACCTGGTGGGAGGAGCTTAAAGAGCTCAGGGAGAGATGGAGAGAACGGAGAGTGGAGTGAGATGTGGTTGGCGAAAACTGAGGACCAGATGATGTAGGGCATCGTCTTCTTTGCTTCTCCATCACCAAGTCACTGTCCCATGGCTGTTTCCTGCACCAACCACAAGCCATGGGCCTCAGAGGGACTGCCACCCTTTCGTGTCCCTAACACTTCTGCTACTTGGGCACGACACAGCTTTGTCAGGGCCTTAACCACTGCTCCTTGCTGAGTCCTGGAGAAATGAAGAGATCTGGAAGGCAGACAATGCTATCATTCATTCATCTCTATTTCTTAAAGTGTTGAGACGTAAGCAGTTTGACCAGGCTTGCTGCTTAATTTTGGTGCTGCTGTGATATTGTGATTTATAATAAGAAATACATACTTGGTCTTCATCCCCATTTCTGGCACAGAGCTCCTAAAACCCTTGGAATTTCCTAGGTGAGGAGAGCAACAACGGTGTCCTTCGTTACGTTAATGAGGTGACTTTCAGAAAGAACCAAAAGATGGGGGCTGGTTGCCAGGGGAACCAACCAAGTCATTAGAAGGTTGGAACTTTCATTCCCACCCCCCAACCTCTGGAGATGGAGGGGGGCTGGAGATTAAGTCGATCGCCAGTGGCCAAGGATTTACTCAATCATGCCTATGTAATGAAGCCTCCATAAAAGTCCAAAAGAATGGGGTTCAGAGAGCTTCCAGGTTGGTGGACATATGGAAGTTCCGGGACAGTGGTGCACCCAGAGAGGGGATGGAAGCTCTGTGCCCTTTCCCCAAGCTTTGCCCTATGCAGCTTTTCCATCTGGCTGTTCCCGGGTTATATCCTTTTATAACAACCCAGTAACCTAGTAAGGAAAATGTTTCTCTGAGCTCTGTGAGCCACTGTAGCAAATTAATTAACCCCAAGGAGGGGGTCATTGGAACTTCCTAGCTGTGGCTGGTCAGTCAGAAGCACAGGTGACAACCTGGACTTGTGATTGTCATCTGAAGTGGGGAGTGGGGCAGTCTTGTAGGACTCAACCCTTAATCTGTGGGATATGATGCTATCTCCAGATAGAGAGAGTCAGAATTGAGTTGAATTGTAGGACCCCCGGGTGGTGTCAGAGAATGGCTTGTTGGTGTGGAAAAACGCCTCCACGCACTGGAATTGGTGATCAGAATTTTCGCTGCACAGGGCGGCCGCTAGCTCAGAGTGAACCTTTGTGCAAGCTGGGGAAAAGGTGACCCCTTAGGGAGCCTCCTGGGCACCCAGTTTGGGGAGCACACAGGTGCCTGGTGGGAATGAGAAATGCAGCATTTCCTCCTCCAGGGACACACAGCTCCACACCGGAATGCAGCACAGACTTCAGTCACCTTTTACCCCTTCAACGAAGGCTCTGTGGAAAGATCCCCCTGCATCTCAAGTGTGACTCCACCTCAGACCTTTGCCTGACCTCCTGTCTTGGCAGTGGGTGGTCTGGCACAAGAGGAGCCATCCATCTGCAGTGGCCCAGGGTGTCAGCGCTGGGGACAGACAGAGCACTGCCAGCACTTTAGTCCCTCTCCATGCCCCCTTTTTATTGCTAATCTCCCCAAGCTGCACAGTTATAGAAGCTGTAAGTTCCCCAGGTGATGTCAACACCCAACTCTTCTCCACCATCCCCTGAGAAATACTCTCCACTGGCTGCACATGAGAATCACATTTGGAGTGAAAAAAAAAAAAGAATACCAATCCTCAGGCCCCCCCCAAGACCAGTGACATCAGAATTTCTGGGAAAAGGCCCAGGCAATGGTATTTTTAAAAGCTTCCCAGGGGTCTTAGTCCATTGGGGCTAGTTTAACAGAATACCATAGACTGGGTGGCTTATAAATAATAGAAATTTCTGAAGTTCTGGAAGCTGGGAAGTTCCAGATCAAGCTGGCAGCGGATTGAGTGGTGGGGCCCACTTCCTGCCTCATAGACGGGGGTCTTCTTGGTGTACCCTCATGTGGAGGAAGGGACAAGGGAGCTCTCTGGGGACCTCCTTTATAAGATCCCTAATCCCGTTCCTCACGGTGGGACCCTCATGACCTAATCACCTCCCAAAGGCCCCACCTCCAAATACCATCTCATTGGGATTAGGATTCAACATATGAATTGGTGGTGGCGGGTGGGGGGGACACCAAACATTCAATTTATGGCACCAGGTGATTCTAATGTGCAGCCAAAGTTGAGATGCTATTCCAGAGTTTGCCTCCCTTGGTGCCCCCATTCTATTAAACATAACTATCTTCTAGTCCTTGCTGCCATGACTCTGGAAACATTTCCCTCTAAATAAAAGGAAGGATTCTAGCCCCGTGATAGAGAGAAAAGAGGCCTGCCTTCAGAGACATACCATATGGGTCTCCCCCGGTGGGTAGACGCTCAATGGAGACATCCTCTTCGGAAGAGGTACTAAGGGAGGTCTCTCTCTGATATATGGTTCTTTGTGGATTTTTCTTTGTAGTAGCAGGAACAGGAAGATGGCCAACAAGATCAAGCCCAGCATTGCCATTAGTACAATGAACCATAACTCGCTGTAGAACTCTGGGCTTTTGCTCCCCGATCCCCTCTTGTCTCCAGGAGTTGTCAGCACCAGGCCTGCAAAATCCAGGGACAGAAAAGGGAAAGATCATTTCAGGAGGCAGTTTGGTGAGCTCTTGCTCTGTTGTCTGATAATAAATGGGAAGGGAGTTTGAAGGAGTTCAACTCATGGCGCTTGTTGGCACTTGTGTTCAGGCTGGGGAAATGGTGCGGTGGGTTGGTGGGTTGTAAGGAGAAGCCCACAGCGCTTATGACACCTCGCCAAGAGCTTCCTGGGAAAGACAGGGGGAGGGGTCGCGAGGATTTTTAAAGGGTGTTACCAAAGTAACCTTGAGGAACACTTGCATGAGCGCTGTGTGCCCTTGGAGCAAAGTCCTTTCTTGGGCAATGGAGTCTTGGTGGGGGCTGAAACCCTTACTAATATTGCTGCAGAGACCCCCCTGCATGCACAATCAGTGTCATGGATCCAGACTTCCCTCACCTCACACAACAGCCCTGTTCCTGAGAAGTTTCATGCAAACTGGATTTTGAGACATCAAATCCCATTTTCCATTAGGATGTCAACCACCTGCGCTCGTTAACGTGTTGTCCTTACATTTCTTGTACCCTGGCCTCTCTGTTAAACAGCAAAAGCTCTGCAAGTCATCACTCAAGTGCCCTGGAGAGCTTCCCAAGGAAAGCAATCCTTTAGCAATAGGGCCACTTCCCCTTGATTTTTGTGCAAGTGTCGAGAGTTCAGTCAATGTGATTTTCTGTACAAGAGGCTAACAAAGTAGCTCGCATTTAATGAGCATTTCCCCTGTGCCAGGGCCTGTGCTCAGGGCTTTCTAGGGATGAAAGATGGAGAGTAGCAGATTCTCAGGTCTGTGGATGTGGGGAAAGTGGCAATGAGCCGGGGCAGGCAGGAGGAAGGCTTATACCAGTCATTGCAGGACAGCCTAAGGAGGTAGAATCCTGCAACCTGAGCAGGAGAGGGTCTTGGAGATCATCTCCACCCAGCCTCTTGCTAGGGCCAGCTCAGAAGCCTGTGGACCCACGCAGTGGCAGTGCAGGCTGGCATGCAGCGGTGAGCCAGAGAGCTGCTCTTCTAGAACGAATGCTTCCGGCCAAGAGGAAGAAGGACAAAGAGACAGAGTTGCAAATGCCTAGTCACTCCCTGCACCATCTTCCCCCTTTGCAGCACTTCCAGGACTGGATGGGTGGACGTGGCACTTCACACCCACTTTCTCAGGGAAAGAATCAAAGGGGAAGAGTTCAGAATGTGGGGGAGAACGTTTGAGGGAGGGAGAGAAGGTGATTAAAACTGAATTTTGGAGAGAAAGGATATTACTTTACTAACCCTAACTCTACTTCTGCTAGCTCTGTGGTTACAGAAGTCCCTTAGCCTCTGTAGGCTTCTGCATCTCTAAAATGATGAGTTGGAGTCAAAGTTCTGACCAATTTCAGCATGTTGAAATTCCCCTAATAAGGAACCAATGTGTGTTGCTTGATTCAAAACCAAACCAAACTTGGTTATATGCTAGAAAAGTTGAATTTCCTTGGTGTGTGGCACAGGGCTGTAACTCCAGAAACTGATCTGATGGGCCCAGTGGGCCCCTTGCTCAGGATGACACAGGGGAATGTAGGGCTGCCTGTCCAGGGGAAGCCTCAAAGGGAAATAGCCCTCAGAACAGTTGGAGAGAAATGAAGTCTCCTGTGACCTTCTTGCTTGAAGGCTGCCTTCAGGCAAGGGAACAGAAAGATCTTGAAAGTTCTATTACACAAATTAGAAGTGACTATGGATATTAGTTGGACAACACATCTTAGAAATTTCCATAACTTTGCACCGTTGGTGTTTCTTCTCTCAGCAATGGAAACCTCACTTGGTATTCATGAACCAACAGGAGGGTTTTCCCCCTTTATGAAATCTTGACATCAGGATAGGATGGTGACTCTTTATTCCTTTTTTCTTTTTCTTTTCAACGTCCCCTTTCATTTTAAGGGACTCCACTCATCCAGTGGGAGATCACGGTCAGGGTAGGGAAGCCTAGTGGCTGGGCCTCCACTCCAAAGAAAAACCCAACCTAGAACTGATGTAAATCCCTCCCTCTTACTTGCCTGCCTCCAGGGAAGACACCCTTCCCATTGACCAAGGAGACTGGACAAGCGCGATTGAGAAGGTGGATCAATCTAGGTTATGTGGTTTTGCCCAACGTGTGGTCCTGGCCTCTCCCTTAGAATCATTGGGCAGATCTTCTTTAAAGGGTAGATTCTGGGCCCCCCTGATTCTGAATCTCTCCCACGAGCCTGGGAAACTATATAATAAACAAGCCCACTGAGATGATTCTTATGCACAGTTAAATTTGAGAACCATTGCTAAGGAAAAAGTACGGGGCCAGGAGACAGCAGGAAAATGCTGTTCAAGTTCTCATCTTAGGAATGAACTGGGACAGCATTCTTGGGTAAGTTCCGGTGTCCCTCAGGCCTCCATCTGTCCACTTGTGGAAACATTGGAGTTGCTAAAATAGTACCAAATGAGGTCTGCTCTATCCCACAGCTGCTGTTAAATAAAATGACGTAGACTATGGGGGAGGAATTTTGTTAGGTGTCTTAAGAAATTTTACATGGCATCCAGAACATGCAAAGTCTGGAAACAGAATAACATTTTATTATTTTTACAGATCGAAACTATCCTTGATAATAATACGTATGCTCACCTGTGTTTCAGAATTTTTGAGCATGTTTATTTAAAAAAACCCCAAATATATATGCATATGCATACAAATTTGATATAACATTACTTACTAGAATTTAAAATAGAGTATCAACTCCAATTCTCTTATAATGGAAAAGATTTGGTATTTCTCTAACTTGCCCTTTGAAATTGCAGAGTATTGAATATGTTAGATTCAAAGGTTGTGAGTAGAATGCAGTTTAAAAGATGCTCTGTAAAAATTGCAGAGTGAAATTACTTGGTATTAACAGTCAATGATAATCTTTTATGGAGGCTACAAGAAAAAAATTTCCCAAATTGACCTTTTTAGGCTCTGAACCTGGAATATTATCATTATGATCAATGTGAATTGACATTAGAGTATTTACTCCTCTGATCTCTTCTTCTGACTTCCTTTATAAATTGACTTTTTGGTAAACAAAGTCACATAGCTCTTTATTGATAGAATTTGTGGTTAGGAGAGTAGTATAGTCACATCTCTCTGAATCTACAATTCAACGATTTGGCATTCTAAGCATATATCCTGACTCCCTGCATAATGTAGGTTCCACAAGGACTTAAAAAATAATTTCTTACAACACTTAACACACTTCCTTTTATACAGTCTATTAGCACAAATATGTATAAACAAACATATGCATGTTTCCTTGGAAAAATAAGTAGGTGCTACACTAAATATAATATGAGTGAAATGTTTACCAAATCCCGTAGAAGTATCATATTGGACCAAAGGTGTCTTCACGCTGCCTTCCTCGGTAGTGCAGATGACCTGGAAAAAGAAGGCTGGACCAAAGATAAATGAGTCAGTCATTCAACACCTACAAATAGTGGGCAAACTTTTAGCATATCATAGCATGAGAAAGTCTAAAAACAGGATTCCAGAGCAAGTTATGAGGTTTTCCCTAATAAGCAAACTTTTTTATAATTTTAAAATTATCAAGAAAAATAACCATCGTTAGTGTAACAGAGTCATGCATCGCTTAGCGATAGGGATACATTCTGAGAAATGTGTTGTGAGGCGATTTTGTCACAGTGTGAACATCACAGAGTGCGCTTACACAAACCTAGATGGGATAGCCTATTACACACCTAGGCTATATGGTACAATTTTATGGGACCACCGTCATATATGCGGTTGTCATTGACTGAGATGTCGTTATGTGGCCCCTGACTGTAGCAGCATATATGGAAGTAAGAGAACTAAAGAAGATTAGAGTTTATAGGGCCAGGAAAAGAATTAGCAGAGGAGTAAAGGATCACACATATAGTGTATCTTGTTCTGCATGTGGTCTCAACCTGCTCCTTTAAAACTTACTGGTGTACCCCTTGCTAAGTGCTCAGAGTTTCTTACTAAGCAGGAGAGCTCAAAAGGGACCTCCGAAACCAAATGGTCTAAATACCTCTTTCTTTCTTTTTTCTTTTTTTAATTTTATTTTTCCTTTTTCTCCTCAAAGCCCGCCAGTACATAGTTGTGTATTCTTAGTTGTGGGTCCTTCTAGTTGTGGCATGTAGGACGCCACCTCAGCATGGTTTGATGGGCGGTGCCCCATCAGTGCCCAAGATTCGAACCGGTGAAACCCTGGGCCGTGGAAGCGGAGCGTGCGAACTTAACCACCTGGCCACGGGGCCAGCCCCCTAAATACCTCTTCCAATAGCCAGGAACCTGAGGGAAGCAACTCTTGTAAAGTCCTACAGATGATTAGAGGCCTGGCTGGGGGCAGAACCCAGATCTCCTACTGTCAGACCATCTTCCCATCACAACAAGCTGCCCAGCTGACCAAGAACTGTGACCACAAAAATATGTAGCTGAATTGTTGTAAAACGTCCTTGATAAGTTTCAAATGCTCTAAGTGCAATGCTGGAGCTCATTGTTTACCTGCACCTGTTAGCCAAAACAAATACTGTTTTCAAGAAAATTAAAAATAAACCCACTAATGAATTCATTGTATAAATCCAGATTGCTAAAATGGCTTCACATCTGTTGGTCCTGTGACCACACTGATCGTTAGAAAATACTTGGTACCTTGCAAAGCTTTTTCTTGTTTCAATGTAAAAACAGACAAACAAAAGCAGGACATATAATTAAACAGGAAGAAAGAACTCAGTTTTAGAGGGAAAAGTTTGTTATTTCGGGAACAGATGCTGAGGTCGGTTAAGGAAAGCCCTTACTCAGGTCCTTACAAGTGGGAGACAGTCACTACCTGGTTGGACTCTGTTTGGAGCTGTGGATGCATCAAGAAAATCTCTGAGGGCCCTAAAAGGGTATTATTTCAGGATGCTCACTGACCACTTGTGGGTGCTATTTCTCTTATGGACACAACCTGTCCTCCTGTCTTGTTCCTTCCGGGGGACACTCAAGTCACGCGGAGGTACCACTCTCCCGATGACTGCATCCTCACAGCAATGCATCAGACAGCAGATGGGAAGAAAATCTTCTTTCCTCTGAGCAGTAACTTTCCCACAAGAAGGGGCCACTTAAACCAAGACATGTTAATGATGAGCAATGTCACCTTCAGATTGGACGTCCTGTAAAGCTGGGGAACAGGGCTCCTTACACACTGAGAAGTGGGGGTCAGACACTAACTTTTGTCCGCTGTCCTTGGTATGTAGAGGGTGGTGTCAAAGCCACTGTACACCCGCTGTCCTCCATCGGTTAACATGAACTCCTTCAGTGGACCATTCAGAAGGAAAGAGCCGCTCCAGTTTACACACACCACAGACAAGTTGCTGTCCACCGAAAACGGGGCTCGGTACTCAGGTGCTGTTGGGAGAAAGTTGTATGTTCTAAAAATGGTCACCTCTGAATGTCTGTGTGTATGTGTATCTCTCTCTCTTTTTTTTTAAAATATGAGCAAGAAAAATTTTGGCATTGCTGGAATCCTTCATCTTTTCCTCCATATGTTAAAAAAGTGGCACTGGGAGCAAAAAGTAAACCAATGGAAACATGTGTGAAATGCTTTCTCAGCAACTTGCACCTGCTTTCCAAAAAAAAAAAAAAAAATCAATGGAGAGTGGTGTTTTATGAAATAAAACTATTACCATACAATGGTTCTGCTCGCCAACATAACCCTGGGGCTCATATTTTGTCGCATTTTCTCTCTTTTAACAGGTAAAGCATCCTTAACACTATTAACTACAGTAGATAGCTATTTTTCATACTAAATCAATATTTATTGCTACAAAGCCCCAAGGACTAGATGAAGTTAATATATTTTTCTTCTCCCCAACCCAAACTGCTTAGATGGTGAATTACGTCCTTTTGGCACCCATTTATTTTTAAAGCTTTTTCTTGAATCATTAGTTTGTTTTCTAAGATAGTTAAAAAGCCTTGCAAATAGCAGTTTGAGGATAATAATTCATTGCCCTGACTAATCAATCAATAGCTTAGTCCATGAGTATATAATCAAACTCAGGTCTCCTAGTATCATATCAGATACAGAAGCGGCTTCATGTGCATTTTATAGGCATATTCTCTTTTCATTTTCCAGCTCCTTACTAAAACAAAGGGAAAACAATCCTTAACTGAGGCTTATCTTTTAAATGAATAATTTTCATAGAAACAAATGAAGGAATACCATATCATCTTGTCAAGTCAAAAGAGATTTATTCCATGAGCTCTCATTTTCTCTGAAATAATCAATACATTCGTAACAGCATTAAGATCCATCTTTATCCTAAATTGGCTTTTAAGGAAAGAAAAAAGTGAGCAGTGGAAAAAAATTGGCTATGTTGTTTTCTTTAAAATTAAATCCATCTGTGGCTGATGTTAGGAAATATAACAAAATAAGGAATAATCGTGCTTTTGTGATTGTAAGATTCAACTATGAAGATATATTTGATTCTTATCTTTCAAAGTAAGATATTTTCATAAAGCCGTAAGAAAATTTTTCTGCAAATACTAAAACAAGAGGAATCAAGCCCTCTTTTATGTTTATTTATTTATTTATTATTTTTTGGTGAGAAAGATTGTCACTGAGCTTACATCTGTGCCAATCTTCCTCTATTTTGTTTGTGGGACACTGTCTCAGCATGGCTTGATGAGCGGTGTGTAGGTCCGCACCCAGGATCCAAACTCGCGAACCCTGGGCCACCAAAGTGGAACTTAACCACTATGCCGCTGGGCTGTTCCCAAGCCCTCGTTAAATATCTGTTTTCCAAAACAAATTTTGCCTAATATCACAATGGAGTCTACTGTTGTATTTGTCTGTGTCTTCCCTCTGTCACTTAATTCAATAGATTTCCACTTCTCTCCTATATCTTAACTGTACAACTACGAAAGGCTTGTAAATAATATGAAAATAGAAAGATAGGAGCTTGATTTGCTTACAGGATTTGGAGATCTTCCTGAGAAAAAAAAAGAGTGATCAAACCATCAAAATAACAAGGAATAACAGATTTGGAGACTGAGAAAACGGTAATGGCTACTATGCCTCTCGCACTTGATCTACTTTACCTCATTTAATCCTCAAACAATCTTCGAAGAACTAGTTTCACTAGTTCCTAATTCTTCAGGAGAGCAGACTAAGGTTCAGAGAGGTCAAAGAGCTGGTAGGAGATCAAGGATCTGAGCCCAGCTCTTCTTAACTCCAAAGCCCACATTGTCCCATTATAATCAGCACACATTTCTTTAAAGGAGCCCAATTTACTAATTCACTTCATGGGTACACTCCATGGGTGAGCTGGTTTCTCCTGATTGTTAAGCATTCAGGAATTTTGTGAGTTGGCTACTAAACCCAGCCATTATTAAAAATGGAATTATGTTAACTGAAATGAATTATATTAAAATAAAGGTAATACATATTCAAAATTCATAACTTCTTAATTATTTCACTACATATTATGATATGCTCTTGAGGTTATTTTATGTCTATTGTATCTGGATGGTGGAAATATTATATAATGGCGCACCACTAGCCATCTCTTCCCAACTCTGTGTTCAGTGCCGTCACACTGACAACATGAAACCAGTCACGATGGTAATATTTACACTGCAGAAATTGGCAAGCTCTGCAAATGAGGACATTATTCTCTCAGGAAGGCCAGTTGTTAAACACTACATCTTAGTGTTTAACTCTTCTGCTCTTCTGCTGAAGATGTAATTCAGGCAGAGGGGGACGGATGTGTTGGTAATGCCCCTCCAGACCCTTTCTGAGTTTATATGTGATCACATTTATGTAAAATTGTAAATACCATTTTCAAAGTATCTTCTGGTTTGTATTCTCCAATCTATATTTCCTCTCTTCTAGTGTGTATAATGAGTTAAAAGTAGCACAAGTAATAGTCAGTTATTTATTGTATTTTTCTATGTCTGTGGATCCAGTAAGTGGATTAAGAGACACTTTCTCCCTCGGTGTTACTCAAACTTTATGTTTATGGATGGTGGAAATATTACATTATGGCGTGCCACTATCATCTACTAGCCATCAACTTTCAGCCACTTCTCCAGTGTAAAGGAAAAACAGAAAGGAAAGAAATCTTAAATCTGTTCACTTTGATCTTCCAGCATGACGAAAAAATATCTGGCAAAAGCTAAGCTTCATGACTAAAAGGAGAATTGGTTATAATCTGCAAACCTCACATGGCTATTTTGGCCTGGCCTTCTGGCCAATACACACAAAAAAACTGGAATAATTAGCAAAATTGGCTTATGGATTTATTGTGAAGGGTAATTACTTCTCAAAGATGGTGACTATGTTTTGTCCCACTCCTTGTGCACGGCAGCCTTTTATACTAGTCAATCAGAATTCATTGTACTACACTTTCATTTCAGGAATAAATGTTTCTCACAGTTCCTTTTGGGTTTGTGAGGGGAGGACAGTAAGAAGAATAGGCAAAAAGGGAAAGGAGCTTACAAAATTAGACAGTAGACGTTATTAAGAATCATTACGCTTTGCTTTGATTACGGCATGGGTGACAAAGAATGCTGATTGTGTGGTGCCAACAGTAAATGTGAGAAATTTTGGATGCATTTGCCCACTCATTAAACAACACATTTTGGGTATCTAAGAGCCTATGCCCAGTGCTGGAAACAATACAGAGAAAATGAGGACTAAAGGAGGAGCAGATTTAGGGGGAAAGATGCAAGCTCCGTCCAGTTAAAAGAAATTTAAGCTGGTTATGAGAAGTCCAAGGGGAGATGAGGAAGCTGGGTGTGGGGGTCTGGATTTCGAAGTAGAGGACTCAGGAAGCAGGTGACCATTTGGGAGTCAGCCTTTGGAAGTGAAGACTTGGAGTAGGCTAACTCATCCAAAGAGGGAAGAGGAGAGGATGGAAGGGCGAGGACAGAAAGTTTAGGATCGAGACTTGAAGAACTTGGTTGGTGGATGATCATCCAACAGAGCTGACTAAAATTGAGCATCCAAAGAGGCGGGAGGGAAACCAGGAGAGACTTGTCATAGAAACTAGGATTCCATTGCGTTGAATGTTACGGAGAAGTCAATGAAGGTGACTCGTGGAGAAAAATGTCCTCTGGATTACCACTGTGGAGGTCTAGGGCAAAGTTAGAAGAGATTTTCATGCAGTGATGAGGTGAAAACTAGTTTGGAGGAAGTTCGGGGAAAAGGTAAGTGGGAAGAAGGAAAATGGGCAAAGCACTTGAAGACCGCTCTTTAGAAAAGTTTTGCCATGGTGGGGAGCAGCGTGGGCATTAACTAGAGGAGAAATGGAGTTTGTTTGCTTTCACATTAGAGAGAAAAGCAACTGTTGCTATAACTAGGATACACTGAAGATTCAGGAGAGAGAAAGGATGATCAGTAGTGGAGAGGATGGTATTTAAAGCACAAGAGGCAGGTTTCTTCAGATAGAAGGACCACCCCTTCCTTGTCGCAGACAGGAATGGTGCAAATGCAGCAGGGTATGGCTGTCTGGGGTGAGAAGAAAGCAAATAACTGATTGTCGACTTCTCTTTTCCGGGTGAATTACAAGTCAAGGAGTTCTGCTGAGAATATAGGGAGAGAGGAGTGAGGATGGTGTGTGCATGCGGGGAGAAAGAGTGAGAAGAAGTGGGGGGTTTGGGGAGGGTGGAGAAGGTATGTACTGAGGTAGTACTGAGGGTGCTGCCGAGCTGGGTGGTCATGAATTTAGAACAATACTGCTCCTTTCGAGGTGTGGAAACTGGCTAAATGACTTAAGCTCTGGCCTTCGTTCAGGGCCACCTCATTGTATAACTCCAGGAGCCTCAGTTCAGATTCTGGTCTGTGTGAATGACATACTGGAACTGTAGTGCACCATCCGTAGTTCTGCCTTGGTTTTCTCATCTGTAAATTTGGATAACAGTAGTGCTTGCTTCATGGGTTTATTGTAAGGATTATTTGTAAAATGCTTGAAGAGTACCAGGACTGAGAAAGTCCTCTCTACACGTGACCCATTGCTAACATCCTGCCATGTTGTCACTCAGACACATTAAGATCTTTGCATGAGGTGCTGGACTTTCATGAGTGCATAACTCTTACTTTTTATTTATGTATTTTTAATTTTTTTAGGAAGATTAGCCCTGAGCTAACATCTGCTACAAATCCTCCTCTTTTTGCTGAGGAAGACTGGCCCTGAGCTAACATCCATGCCCATCTTCCTCCACTTTATATGTGGGATGCCTGCCACAGCATGGCTTGACAAGTGGTGCCACGTCCACACCCGGGATCTGAACTGGTGAACCCCAGGCCGCTGAAGCAGAACGTGCAAACTTAACTGCTGTGCCACCAGCTGGCCTCCATAACTCTTACTTTTAAAAATGCCAATGCCAAATACTGAAGATGAAATTATAATCTGATATGTTTCCGAAAAGCAAATTTGCAATAAGTATTCAAAACCTTAAATACTCAATGTAGTAAATTCCATTTGTGGAATTTAAGAAAATAATCAGACATTCAAACAAAGATGTGTTCACAAAACAATTTCTCACCACGTTTATAAATGGAAAATATCAGCAACAACTGAAATGCCCAACCAATCCATATGATGGAATATTATACAGTCATTAAACTTGATGGCTAAGGAATTTTTAATACCATAGGACATGCAAATAAAATAATGTCAAATATAAAAAGCAGACTATGAAATTTTCATTAGAATATGATCTAAGCCATGCAATAAAACCTATGTATAGGAAAGAGATTAAAGGAATGAGTTATGCCAGAATATTAATATGATTGCCTCTGAGCGGTGGGATTATAAGTAGGACTGGCTTTCCAGGTGTGTGAACTATGCAGTTGCACAAGTCTCCTCACATAGATGAGTCCAGGACTTAGTTTGATGTTTTGCTGTGATTGTCTTGAAATTCTTAATGATTTTTGAACAAGGGGACCTATATTTTCATTTTCTCCTGGGGCCCCCAAATTATGTAGCTAGTTCTGATTATAAGTACTTATTTTATTCTTTTTGTGCGTGTGTGAGGAAGATTGGCCCTGAGCTAACTCCTGCTGCCAATCTTCCTCTTTTTGCTTGAGGAAGATTGTTGCTGAGCTAATATCTGTGCCGGTCTTCCTCTGTTTTATGTGGGATGCTGTCACAGTATGGCTTGACCAGTGGTACTGGGTCTGTGCCCGGGATCTGAACCTGCGAACCCTGGGCTGTCAAAGCAGAGTGCACAAACTTAACCACTATGCTACTGGGCCAGCCCCTACTTATATTATTCTTAATACTCTTTGTATTTGTCCTTCTTAAACAATAGAAATATATTCCTTGTAAAATCAGAAAAGAAGTTATTTTATAGAAATGCAAGAAGACCCCAATTAATTAATTGCCCTTTTTTGCACTCAAATGCCATTTTGCTTTCTTGACAGTGCCCTGTCTCAACACTTGCTGGAAATCCTAGAAATTTGTGCTATGCAATTTGAAAAGAAAAGGAGTGGAAAATTTCTTTAAAAACTCATCTCTAGTATTTGTCTCTTTTTCATCCTGCCTGTGCATTAACTCCCTCTGAATTGGTTTTTGCCCTATTGCTACACAAAAATCTTCCTAAATTCACCTAATAGGCATTTTTTTCCAGCAGTCGTCTTCATTGATGTCTCAGTAGCATTGACTGTAATTGAATACTCACTCAATCCTTTTGAAAAACTGGTTTTCCCTATTTTCATGACATGCCTCTCCCGGCTGCCCTCCCAACTTCTCTGGCCTATGGAGGCAGCCACTTCTACTCACGTTCTTTTTGGGTGGTGAAGCTGATCCATTCGGAAGCTGTGCTGCCCACCTCGTTGTGGGCCACCACTCTCAGCTTGTAGGTGGTGTAAGGCTGGAGACCCCCAAGGCTGGCTGTCTGTCCTGGTCCCATGTACTTTGTCTCAGTCTGGCTGGGAGTACAGGGTACAGCTGAACCAGGAGGACAAGCCGTGTGGAGCTGGAGCTCATAGCTAGATGAGAATGGGTATGTAAAGAGAAAACAAGCAATGGATTAGTTTAACTCTTTTAAACCTGGTCATTTACTGTGATGAGACATTTAGTTTTCATTGAACTACAAGCTCTTTAAAATTTCCATTTGCAAGGAACTGCTCTCAGAAACACTTTGTTTAACGCTGTTGGAAATGAGCAGCCGATGTAACCAGAGAAATGATGAGAAGTCACACATATACACATGTTGCCGTCCACCCAGCAACTGGTAATCCTTGTTGGTAGAGATAAGACATTTCTCTCTTTTTAGGGGAGAGCGATAAAATTGTTCCCTTCTGTTGAAAATAAAAACAATCTTTTCCCCTCCAGATTATTTTGCGTGAAATGACTTCTTTGTTCTTTCAAACAGTGGTTCATTACAACATTTTGAATTTCAAGGGGGTTCTATTTGACTACAGAAGTTTCTCATGTTCCAGCTGAGGCCTATAGAATGAATGATTCCAGGGACCCATGAGGAGGGATGTATTCTCTCAACGAATGCAAACACATTGCATCGACTTTCTGATTTAAAAACAATTTTGTTGTTCACTATTCTATCATTACTTGATTTTATGATTTAAACACTTTGCAGGGAACGTTACCACGCAAATCAATTTACTCGTCTATTTTGCTACAGGTATCTGTTCAATATACAAGTCTTCCTTGGGGCATGCTGGGTAGCTGTATGTCTGTATGCATGGCTTATTTTGGTTTCTTTGTCCTTCTGGCTGTCCCACTACCTTTGAATGACACCATTGGGGAACAGAGGGGGACTCCACTGGAAGGAGGCTGTCCTGGAGGCCAGGGTCTGGATCCGGGGAGAGGACAGTCCCGAGGGGGGCGCGGGATGAGTTCTCAGCTCCGCCATGGGCCCTTTGCTGCAACAGTTGAAGCAGGTGCAAGCCTCTATCCCAATGGAGTACGTGGTGAAGGGCTGCAGGCCGTGAAGCGTCTGCTGGGTGGCCATGCCTTCAGACAGCTGTAGGAGGGGAGAGAAGACGAGATGGGACAATGTCACAAGTAACAGACAACTGATAAACGTTTGTCATGCATCCCACCTCACATGAATAGAGCCAGGTGCTCTGGGAGGTGCCCCAAGGCATTCAGGATAGTCTTGACCCTCAAGGAATTTCCAATCCACTGGAGAGTCATGACTCACACACGTGAAATATGTAATGATATAACCATCAGAAAGAAGTTTGAGATAACAAGATAGAAGTCACAAGGCATAATATAATCCATGACCGATTACCATAGAAAGATACTAGAAAATGACACAAAACACACAAAATATTGATCAAATTCCATGACCCTCACACCAGTGTCTTTCAAAAACCAAAATCTGTATTTGAATTAAATTTCCAGTCAACATTCACTAAAGTCCATTTTCTACCATTGTTACTTGCATGTCATTTTTGAATCAGAAAAGCCCTTCAAATCCATGTTAGAGTTGGGTATTTAAGAGTTTGAAATAAATATCTCATGTATTTGTATATTTTGTACATTTATATGTATTTAAGATCTTGAAAGTCCATCTCTTTCTCTGAGGATGCTGGTTGATACAAAATATCATAGTCTTTCTCTCACTCATTTTTGTTGCACTATAAACTTTTAGGTTTATTTGGAGCAAAGTTTTGATCTCGTGGTTTTATTAAGGGATCTTTGGAACGCAAGAGTTCAGAGACTGGAAACTAATTTTCACACTGACATAAACAACATATAATTAAGAAGAGCTATCGGTTATTTTAAAAAATGCATACAATGCATTGGAAATATAAATTATTTTCATTTATTAATATTATCATTTTATAAGCATGGATAATCAAGGGTTGATTGTATTTACATCATCTATATTTATTGAATACGAAGCCCTGTAGAAAATATGCTAATACTCCTTTAACATTCAATAGGAGACTTTGTATGCAAGTTATCTTTTGAAATTGTCTTTCAATACCTGGCACTCTAGCCTCAGAGGATTTCTCCACATTCACCCAAATTGTTCCCTCAATCAGGCTAAATAATTTATAATTTAATAGTGGGATCTGCACAATTTCTCTGTGAGGTTTGGGTGAACAAACTGTCATCATCTGTACTTATTCCTGAGGAATGTGGGCGTGACGCAAGCTGTGCTAAGAGAAAAGAGACTTCATCCCATTGGCTCTTTGCCTCTTCATTTAAATAGGGATTAGCGTCCCTTCCAGCCAATGGCTTGGCTAAAACACTATGTGAAAGATGATTTCCCTATACATTTATACAGTCCATCCTGTCTCCCTGATGTGCCCCAAACGTGTTATTACACTAACAGTGAAGCTAGAGCCGTGCTGATGGAGCTGTTCTGCTGTCTCTTCCAAAGGGCTAGAACTTTCTAGAAGTCATCAAAAGAAAGACTGAGTTTTCTGTGTTATTAGAGATTTGTACATGCCATGATGGGGATTCCGAGGATCTTCTTTGCTCTCTTTGTTCATTTTCACGTTAACATTTATACCACTCACAGTGACCATTTGTCAGCCCCTTACTATATGCCGCTACTACACTAAGTGCTTGACATGTGTTCTCCATTCAACTCACTAAATTCTTAGGTTTCTTACATCTTCGGAGTTCCTAACACCATGTTTAGTGCTTCTCTCCCTGAACATTTACATATTTCTTATGTTTCCTAACGCTTTCTATTTCTTCTCAGAGGTCTCTTTGTGCTACGAAGTTCGTCACACGGCAACTGAGAAGAGATGGATAAGAAAGAAGGATGAGGGAGAAGAAAAGCAAGGAGAAGAAAAAGCACCGTTGTTTATTTTTAAAAAATAAACCAATCCTGGGCTTTTAGTTCAGAGTACTCTGCTGCTCACCACTGTCTCCACCCCGCTGGTGTCGTTGGAGAACAATCTGTAGAGACTGACGATTCCGTTGGGCTTCCGAGGGGCGCTGATGTGGACCAATGCTTGGGTGGAAGAGACCGCGTGGAACCTGGGGGCCCTGAGACCTTCTGGGGGGGCGGGCCCAGTTCTACACCGTGTCCAGCTACTGGGGGCTTTTCCTGCTGAATTCACTGCGCAGACCTCCAAAGAGAAATCAGTAAGACCAGTCAAAAGTGAGATAACTTCAGGTTGAAAAAAAAGTTAGCAACCCAAAGCAACTAACCACAACAGAATGAGATAAACTTTGATCCAGCAACTTTGCAGTCACAAAGGAAAGCAGGTCCTACTTCATTTGTGCATTGGACCAAGTGCACACAGAGGGGGCCAAGGAGGAACCCTGATTTTGGAATGCAGCAGGCTGATTTCAGACTAAAGAAAAAGTGCTTGTCTCTGTGCGGGGTGAGGAGTGATTTTGTCAGCTTCTGCAAACTGGATGGATCTGCGGACTACATAAAACTCAGCAATTCTTCAACGCCGTTCCCCCCAAATCTGCATGAAAATTAAATTTTCCTTTCATCAAGGAGGGGATAAACATACGGAAGGATGTGTAATCTTATTTATCAAGAACCATTTGTATAATTAAACACGAATATCCTAAAAGGTTGCCGTGGGTCATCATTTGCATGAGTAAGTAATTTGTCGAATGTCAGGTACAATAGACAGAGTAGATGGATGTGTGAGTGGATAGGGTTAAATTAGGCCAATAATAGCCAACCACACAGTGATCAATCAGAATGATAGATCTAAATGGCAATACAAGAAGACTGTCTGAATGTTTAGGGGTAGGAGTATTCCTTAGTAAGCTCTCGTGTGTGAAGTCTAACTTTGGGAAATTATTTCCTATTTGGTGTCTTCTGCTATATTTATATCTATATTTGTTTATATATTTATGTATAAATTTGTTCTGAACTGTATTTATTTTTTTTCTAAGGAAGATTGGCCCTGAGCTAACATCTATGCCCATCTTCCTTTATTTTATGTGGGACACCATCACAGTGTGGCTTGATGAAGGGTGTTAAGTTCGTGCCCGGGATTTGAACCTGCAAACTCCTGGCTGCTGAAGTGGAGCATGTGAACTTAACCACTATGCCACCGGAACAGCTCCTTTTTTGAACTTTTAAAGACAAGTCAAGAAAACTTGTGTGATTTGATAGTACACATGTTCTAGGCGTGCAATGTGAAAAAGCATGCATAGCGTTCAAAATATGAGATATTTAGGAAAAAAACTGTAGGAGAATACTTTGCAGTGAGAGTTTTGTTCCGTTTTTGTTTGTTTTGCTTTTGCATCAGTAATATCTTCAAGAGAAGAAATAAATAGATTTTTAATAGTTAGGCCAACTCTTATCAGTGTTTCCACGCATCTTTTGGGCAGATTTCTTTGTAAAAGTAAAATTTCTGATGTTGAATCACTCTTAAGTTGCTGTCAAAAGCAAATCTCCAGCTCCTTGCTGATAGGATTGCCAGAAGTCCCACGTTTAAGAGACAACTAACCGACTTAGAGAGGAGAACCTGCTTGTTTAGAACTCTGATACATTCTCTCACCATTTACACAATCATCCCTCACATTTGTATAAACTGTACTTGGCAAAGCACTATAACATCTTAGCTGACTTAGTCCTCATGACACAACCTTGTAAGGTGGCTGGAGAATGTATCATCAGCCCCTTTTACAGGTGAGGAAACTGAGGCTCCAAAAACGTCACTCGCTTGTTCAAGATGACAGAAGCTACAAGAGCTGAAACTAGCGCTCTGTGCTCTGTTCTCCAATAAACTCTTTTATTGCTCTTTTCAACAGACTGTGCTTTACTGCATAATCTGTACACATCCATACATACGATAAACTGTTTGTCATTCATACAAGTCAATAAGATACTCGGGATCATGAAAATTAAATGGCTTGTCTATAGACACAGACCTGCAATTCTGGATTAGGTAAAGGCAAGGATGGATAGACAGGCCCAGGCTGTCTCAGGTGATGGAGGTTTATTGGGACAGGCACAAGGAAGTAAGGAGGAGGAAACTGTCTTAGTGGCAGCCCAGGAGAGCCAGGCTTCAGGGAAGCTAGAGTCCAGGTCAGAACAGAACTGCGGCATCTCCTACCCTGCCCTCTGACATGGCCAAGGCCGGGCTTACAATAGGGAGGGTAGGTATAGGTTACTGATGAGCAGTCAGATTTCAGGGCTGATGAGAAAGGGTCCCTGGCACCTCAGGCTGCTCCACACTAACCTTCTTTACTGCACATATCTTTCTGGGGCGTAGGGGGAACATTCTTTATTACCCAATGAATGACAAAGTCTGAAAAGAAAATATTCTTGGAAAAGGGATGCGAAATAAGGTGCACATATTGATATCCACTTCTTTGCCAAGAGTAGGGCTATGGTTGGTGATTTCGGGGCGTATAGAATTTTAGTGGAGGACATGATGGATGGGGAAGAAAACAAGGAGGAAAGTGCAGCGAGGTGTCATAAAATCAAAATTCACCAAGTTGCCGATTAATTACTGAGCACCAAATACTATAAGGCTTTCTAATGCTGGTGTTGGCAGGTCGGGCTGACCCTCATACCTTCCTGTATAACATGAGCTTTGACTGGGTGGAATTCTATCTTCGAAATGCAATTTAACCCATGGTATTTTAAAACATTTGAGTCTCAATATTAGAGTGTTTTGCTGTATTTCTTTAGAAATATTCTTTTCTAAAAACTAAGACATAGAAAATTCCCCCATCACTCACTGAGAATATATGTAGGATCTAGTATCTTTTGTCTTTGACAGCAGACCTTCATAAAACGGTGTTCTTTTCCCTAGTCTTTCTTTTTAGTATTCAATCAATTTGAGATCAAAATAGCATTCATATAAATCAACATGCTTATGCAAAACAGGATCAGCCTATTTACATGACTACTCGGAAAATGAAAGCAGTTGCAATGAAGAGAAAGCTGACGGAGATAATGAAGCATTATGAATTTCACAAAACTTGTACCACAAGGCAGTGTTTCTATTATACCAATCCATCTGAAGAAAAGTTAAAAATGACTGTCAATGATATTCTCTCTCTTTCTCTCCATCTCTCTCTCTCTGTTGAGGTAAAAACGTTCTTTACCCAAAAATCGCCCAGCTAAACAAGAGATAAAGGAATGGAGTCAGCATAAAAATACTAACAGACTATGCTTATGATTTCTACTGAGAAACAGTTGCCCCAAGATTTGGATCCATCTTTACAGGGTGGAGAAAGAAGAAATAGAGATATTGCTTGGGAAAATTTGAGCAATATGTCCTGATTTTTTAATTTTAAGGAATCAATATAAAAATCAGGAAATGAAATATGTTGAGACCAGACATAGAATTGCCTACTGTATCTATCTCTCTCTATTCTTTCTATCTATCGTCTACCTATCTATCTGTCTATCTATTTACTACTTATCTACCTACCTTTTACCTAACTGATAAGACAATCCATCTCTTTTGTATCCCAAGATTTCTTCACATGATCATTGGGTACATAACAGAGTGTGAACTGCTCACAGAAAAGAAGGGACTTTATAGGGGTCAAAAATAAAAGAAAGGCTTATGAATTCCATGGCCAAGAGAAAAAAAGTAAATAAATCATCTTTGATTTATTCAGAATACCCTCATACCTACAGCATCCAGCTAAACACACTTATTCTTTTATAACAAAAAAAATCAAAGATGATTAAAGTTCCCCCTAAAGTAACTTATTATTTGGATTTAATGAACGCTTGTTCATATGCGTGTATGCACGCCTATGCTCGCGAGCATACACACACACAAACACAATCGTAATGTAGAGTTAGGAACTTCCAATGGAGAGCTGTTAAAAATGAGAACAGGTTAGGACTGGCCAAGCTGAGACCCTTCCTTCTCGAAGGTTTTGGTTGTAAACACAAAAAGAGTTACAATGTAAGAAGATGTCCAGAAAACACAGATTAACTATTTGAATAAATACACAACAACTAAAATTATCTAACTGCAAATTCTGTAATTGACTAGTGAAATAGTAGAT
Organism: Equus asinus; assembly: GCF_041296235.1. NCBI lineage: Eukaryota > Metazoa > Chordata > Mammalia > Perissodactyla > Equidae > Equus > Equus asinus. The sequence goes on from NC_091819.1 coordinate 13,551,296, forward strand.
TCATGTATCTGTTTATATTTTTGTTTTCACGTGTAATTTTTTTAATCTGGTGACTATTACCATCTTTGTGCTATTGTCCATTAAAAAAATGAAATTGTTATTTTATTTACCCTCCCCCCCAGGACTAATTACTGTATTTTGCCTTAAACATTTTTAACGACATAAACTGTCAATATCTGTCACCAAGCTGCCCAAATCTCATTGCTGTGGAAACAATGAGTTTAATTGTTCCTTCTCTATGGAAAATTGCCTCTTAGAAATCTTCCTTCAGAGGAGTCTTTGTCAAAATACGTTCCTTGGCTGTGATCATCAAAATTATTTTGGGTACCTATATCAGAATTTCTAGTGAAAGGACCTTGGAACGTACCTCTGTAACATATTTCCAAGTGATTCTTGTGTCCAGTGTTGTTTGAGAAAAACAGAGGGCTATTTTCCATAGAACCAGGCACAGAAATCTAGGCACTATATGTTTTTCCATTTCTATTCATGTGCTGTCCAGTTAAAGTGGTACTTCATTCATTCAAATAAGCACAAAGCATGTTCCTGTTTCAATATGGTACAATTAAAATAATCACCACAGAGTTTGTGACAGTGGCCACAGTTCCAAACAGAACCAGAGTTCACTAGCTTATGTAGAACAACCATTTGCCATCTAGTTTTCACTCCAGGCGCAAATTTCTTGAAACACTGATATTGCTGGAACTTCTTGGGTCTATTTTTCCCTTACAGCCTGGATGCATATTATTCTTAGTGCTCCCAATTTCTCTCAACCCAACATCTCTCCTTCTAATTTTATTCCAGAAGGAAAGCAAGAATTTGTGGACAGAAGCATTTGTGATAATTTTCGTAAAAGAGCAAGAGAAGGAATCATGACTTTGCAGAGGATGAGGGAAGGGAGGATGGATCAGAAATTCCCCCAGTGGTGGCCGCTGGGCGCTTATGTTTCTGCGCTGGTCCTTTAGCACAATTTCTACATTTTAACTGTAAAGTGGTTTTCATTTTAATGCTTTGTCTCTCTCCATGCCTCACAGCTTTCTGAAATAACATTTCTTAGGACTGATACTTTCCAAGTATAGTCTTAGTGCAAAGAGAAGCTCATTGTGAATTTCCAGGGATTGCCTGCTGTGTCTTTCCTTTATCATATCACAAAAAATCTCCTTAATTGTAAAAATACGTTATGATTCTTTTGGCTGAGGGAACGCTACAAGTCTTGTTAAAGCCACGGGAACATAATTTAGTGACGCTTTCGGTACCATCAGCATCCAGCTGATGTCTATCTGGTCTTGTATTCGCTATCATTTTCCGTGTAAAAATGGAATACAGAACTAACCAAGTTCAGCCAGTGATCTTTCACAAAAAACCTCTAATCTGTTGACTCCTAATGTAAGTGCCGGTGACTGTCCTCACCCTTGGAGAAATTTGAGATTTTCTTCTTTTTTCCAGGCTGCTTATTCTAAGCGTTGTATTAAACTGTTCCTCTCAGAGGATTAAAACATGGAGGAATTTTTTAGTTCTCTGCAACTTCTCTGACCTTCTATAGCATGCTTCCTTATGGAATAATGACAATTTTTGATAAAACAAAAACCTTTCAACACCACTAAGGACGTGTTCATATCACACAGCCCCTAGGGAGAATGTGAATATATTTTCGCGACAATCTGCATCAGAAATAAACAAAAATCCAACATGAACAGACATGCCTGTAATTAATAAGTATAGTAAACAGGTTGCATGTTAACAGGCAAACAATTAAATTATTTGTTTCCTGGGGGCATGTAATGAGATTGTTATCATATCCCCAGGAGGGAGATGAACAGATATTAAACAGGTCTTTCCAATACTTGTATTGGTTGAGGCCAACAGCTAATTCAATAGATTCGATCAAAATCCCCACTTCTTTCTCTGCTCCTGATTTATGACTTCAGCCGTAGCTCCTCATCACTCATTGCAGTTTGCTCGCCAGCGCTCATAAATTATGCCTCATAAATAAAAAGATACAATCAAGGAAATCATATCAATTCATCTACAACCTTGGACTACATTTTCCCATGGCCCTAGTGCTAATGCCTTTTTAAAGGATAGCTTGTTGTGGGTTTTGAATAGGTTCGAATACCAAGATGCCAAAATGGGCTTTGCCAGATTTGTGGTCAGAGACACTCATGGCTAAAGAGAGAACGCAATAAATCTGAAATTACGTGATAACAAGATTATTTTCTTTCATGAGCAGTCCTGTGGGCTATAGTCATAAAGTAACAGCTTGCTCAAAAGCTCTCGGTAGCTATCTGTTTAGCTATCTACCTTTCTGATTTTCTTTCACCATCAAATGGATTTTGCTCAGCATCTCTGTTTGCATGGTACTTTGCTGGGTACATGAGAGCTATACTTGTGCAGATATAGTCCCTGCATTCCAGGTTTCTTTCATCCCAAACACTTTGGATCAAGTAAGATGGAACGTGATTTTAATTGAATGCTGGGACCCTGGGGAAGATGGCTACAGCAGGACCTTGTCATCCTTTCTACTGGCAGTTTTTCAGAGATGCGAAGCAACTAAAGAAATTAAAAGACATTTTCCTTGCTAGAAAGGGTGTCTTCTGTCCCCACTGCCTAGCACCTTGTCTTGCTTGTTGAAGTCACTCAATAAATATGAATACGGCTCTCTTCTAAAATATGAGGAAGGGAAAATCGGCTTCGAAATTAGTGGGAAAGACTGAAATTAGCTTCAATTTGATTTTAGAAATCATAATGAAAATTTGGAATTTAGCACAAGCTACTGTTTATTGCTTATATCTGCTCTCCCCGAGGGAAAACAGAAATCCAGTCTTGTTCAGCTCTCATGGAGGATAAGTAAAAGCAGTTCAATGGGTTTATTGAGCACTTACACTTTAAAAAAAAATTTATTTATTTTTTTTGTGAGGAAGATTGTCGCTGAGCTAACATCTGTGCCCATCTTCCTCTATTTTATGTGGGATGCTGCCACAGCATGGCTTGATGAGGGGTGCTAGGTCTCCACCCAGGATTCAAACTTGTGAACCCTGGGCTACCGAAGCAGAGCATGTGAACTTAACCACTATGTCACCGGGCTGGTCCCCAGCACTTACACTTTTATAAGTGTATTAGATAACTAATTTATTTCATCCTCCACCAATCCTCTGAGGCTGGTATGATTATTATCATACCAGTTGACACATGAAGAAATGGAGGCACAGAGAAGTTCATGCAACTTGGTGAGTGGCAGGGCTGGCCTTCTAATACAAGTGTGTGATGGAAAAGCCCAAACTCTTCATCTTTTTGTATATGAAGCTATTGAAGGAAGGCTGGGCACATCCTCTAAGTGTTTGAGATCCTGCCCTGGGATTGTCACAGAGCCCCGTAGGGATCAGCTGTTTCTTTGGAAAATAGCCTCAAAGTGGGATGGTGGAAATTACCACAGACATCATGGCATCTGTCCTTGCTGCCACTTATCATGCTTTAAAGAACATTGCGTGTTATACAGAGGTGAAAAAGTACTCACATACTTTCCACACTGCTCGAAACACGTGTCAATGTAGTGAAATTCCATTATGTAAACTAAAGTAGTAACTATACCCTACCAATATAACATTGAAAACATATTCTTTCTCCACAATAAGTTGCTAGAGTAAGTGAAGATCACAATCACCAATTGTGATGAATATTTATAGGAATGACAGTATAGCGGACTAGGTGAGATTATTTATGATCCAGTAATTCAACAGATATTGATAGAGCCATTTCTATGTGTCAGACACTGTTCTGTGAGCTGAGGATCCAACGGTGAACAAGGCTGGAGTTAACATCCTGGTGGGGATAGGCATTCAAGAAACAAATGCAGAACAAATAGGTAAGGATATGTGCTAGAAAAGAAACAACTTATTGTATATAAACTATATAGTAGATAGCAATATAGTAGAGAACGGTTGAGTTGGCCAGGAGGTGCTCTCAGGTGGTGCTCATCAAGCCAAGATGCTAACGGCAAGAAGGGGGCCACCATCTGGGGGAAGATCTGGGGAAAGAACATTCTGCGCAAAGGCAGAGCAAGTGCAAATGCCCTGAGGCTGAATTCTCAAGAAGGCTGGTGCAAGGTTAGAGAGGAAGGGCCTAAGAGCCGTGAGATGAGGACAGAGGTAGACAAAAGTCAGATCATGAAGGGCCTCACTGAACCAGAGAGGAGTTTGGATTTTATGGGAAGCCAAGGAGGGGTTCCCAGTAGGGAGAGATTTTATCTGATTTACTTTTTATAAGGATAACTGGATATTGAATAATTTCTATGTATTATAGCCTAAATTTTAATTTTATATGTAACAGTGTCCTGGCCTTTAAATTAGCTTATTTAATAAGTTCACAGCAACCCTACCAAGATAGATCTGTTCATCCCAATTTGACACGTAAGAAAACTGAGGATTAGAGAATTTGAATTGCTTGCTGAGAATATAGAGTGAGTAAATCATGCAACCCAGATTACAATCTGAACCAGTTTATCTCAGCAGGGTCAGGACTTCATGCTCTTGATGGGGGTGACTTGAAGAGGCTGTGATTCAGGAGAGAGATTGCTGGCCTTGGGGTCAGAAAGTCTGGACCCCCGAGTTGGGACTCTGCCATGTTTTTACTGAGTAACTCACCAAGTCATTCAGCTTCCGGATTGTACAAAAGGAGTAATAATACCTACCTTACAGGACCATCCCGAGATTCATGTGTAATAATGTTTCTACAAATTTCTGAGGAATGGAGTGGCAGACAAGCACATTTCTAAGTATTCTATCAAGATTTTCAAAGCCTCAGAGCTGTATACAAATGCGATTGGAGCAACTGTGGGGGAGAATTTAAGAACACAGTCTTTAGAAGCTGAATCTGAAGGCTCAAATTTGAGTTCTTCCACCTGCCAACTGTATCCTCAAGTGTGTTAATTAATCTCTCAATGCCTCATTCTAAGTGCATTATTATTAGTTAATAACACGTCTCAAAAGGTTATTATGAATGAATACATAGAAAGCTTTTAACATAGTCTTTAGCATATAGCAAGCACTAAATAAATAATAGTGGTTCTTATTATAGGATTTGTGTGAAAAATCACGGCAGAGTAACTTCACCGTTTGGAAGAGAAAGTGGGACTAGACAGCAATTCTGTAACTCACTCCTGGGTTCCATTTAGCTGCTATGGATCAATGATACTTTAGAAAACCCTTCACAGCATTCTGAATTTAGCCCACATCTCTCTCTCTCTCTCTTCCAGGTACGTCCCGACTCTAAACTTTGAGGATTAGAATAAGTGAAAGCCTGGCTTCTCAGATATGTTACTCCTACATCCAAATTTATGGACTGGATGGCATTTTCTACTTTGCCTTATTATTAATTAAAGTTTCTCAAAAGCATCCCAAAGTATGAGCAAAAGAAAACAATGGATTCTTCAGAGAAAAGAATTTTATATCCAATTTCTATTACAAATATGCCTGTAGACATTAAGGAGAGGACCGTACAGCTTTCTAGATGCTTATAGGCATCTTAGTAATGATCGGATCCATCAGCAGATAGATAAGTCAATTTACAAGAGAAAGTCTCAACCATTTTCTTAAAGATTACAATTGAAAGCATCTGATTTACTTAAATATGTTAACGTTTTCATTTCCACCTGTAGATTTGATTGCTTCCTATAGCCCAAGACATTTATTTAGAATTTAATGGAAATATACCATTAGTCCAAGTACTTAAGTGCAATCCTCCCTAAACCTTCAGATTTACTTAGTGTTTTATCGATAATCATAGAGTGGCATGCAAAGCTTGCCAGATGATCCCCTAGCCCAGAAAGGATTCCACTGGGGAAGGCCTTGTCACAAATTAGGTGAGAAGAAGTGCCAATCTGAGGTATGGGGGATGTGCGGGGCATCCTCCGTTTGTCTCCAGATCCATTCTCTGACCTTCTCTGTACCCTATAAGGCTGACTCTGCAGCTGTCTCACAAAGGAAGGAGAGAGTTTGGTGTTTTGATTTCTCCTGCTCCCTCTCTCTGGCACCCCAGTTTGGCAAGGCTGCATCCCTTCTCTATGGCCACGGCTTCCGTAGGGCAGCGTCTTTCCGCTGGCTACAGCACTTGCTGAATTCCAGAAACATCTTCCCCTTGTCCTTTAGGCCTAAAGGGTAATAGCTTCTGGCTATTGCTAGGTCCTGTGTCCTTTAACATTCCTTGTTGATTCTCTTAATCCTGCCCACACCTCATACGTAGTCTTTTCATTAAATTCTCTTCAAATGCCCTTTCGAGGTTGCCATCTGTTTCCTGCTGAGATCCTGATTGATACAGAGGGGCACATTTCGAACCTTACATAGGTCCTAATGACAGTGGGCAGGCTGAGAGAGGCATTTGATCTTAGTGATGGAGAGATATGGAAGTGCCTTTTTTTGTGAGACTGAAGAAAGAGAGAAACAGCGCCCCCTCATGTCCCTATGCATTGATTTTAGTCTTTAATATCAGAGAATCCCTTTGGTCCTCAAGCCCATCTGGCCAGAGAGGGGAATGAGAGTGGCCAGGAGAGTTTGGCGTGGAATCGTGCTGTTCCTGAAAATAATGCCTTCTCTGTTTCTCGCTGCGTCTGCTGAGCCGTCACTCAGATCCAGCAAATATCTCTCTCCATGGCTTATACTACCATCCATGGATTTGTACGGATACACTGTTCATGGGTGTACCTCTCTGTCTTATCAACTAAACCTTAAGCCCCTGAAGGGTAGAATTCATGGTTAGCCTCCTACCCCAACCCTAGGAACTAGGCACTTTGAGCTTGATGGGCGCTTAATAACGACAAATTATTAAATACTCAACTTATAGGACAAACAGAAATAAGTAAACATGTCTCACCCTCTTTTTTTTTTTAATACTTTCACAGGACCTAAGTTTCAGGTGACTTTGGGGAGGCTTTCTTTTCATGGTCCATCTCACTGGACAGGAGCCAGTTGTGAAGAGCCGTGAGGGAAGGGTGGAATTACACATTTTCTACACTCAGTTGGAGAAAGTTTGGTTGCGTTTAACATTTCACGTCCAGCAAACATGCTTCCAACACAGAGACAGGAGGATCAATATTGGCTTAAGTGGAATATAAATCTGAGTTGCATCAGCATGAGGGTGAGAACCAACCCAGCTTCAGATGAATAACTTTGTCTTAAAGGCAACATGAAGACTGCCAACAATGGGAGCTTAAGAATAGAGTCCTAAGGGATGCCGTGAGCGACAGAAAAAGAACAAGGATGTGCGCATAGGTGAATTAGAGCTTGCTCCTGAGTGTGCGCTCACGCACATGGATAGAAATGATCTTCAGTAGGAATGCAAGGCCTGATGGCAACAAAAAGACATGGTCCCTGGCCCAGTGGCAGAATTCAGATTTTGTTTCTGCGAGAGTGCGAGAACTATAGCTTTATTTTTAATGACTCAACTCCATGCGTATTTCTCTGCCCTCTCCCAGGGCTGCGGTGAACATTAGCTTTAGCGTCAGGGTCCTGGCAGATTCTGCCCTTCCCCTGATTGTTTTGAGGTTCCAGAAGGCTTTGCAGGGCCAAGGTATGAAGGGAGGGACAGACACTGCATCTTCTGACCACCATGGGCTTTTGTGGTGCCTGGTGACAATGCGGCCAGGGCGCTTGCTGAGAAATTTTTGCATAAATGCAGAAACTATGCTTTTTGCATAAATTGTTCATGGGTGAAGCTGGTCTTTAATTCTTTTTTGCAGATTTCTATTCATGGAAATGTCCTGATGGCCTTCAGTCTAAGAAGATGGCACTCCGTTTCTAAAGTTTTAGAACCAATGCCCTGCTTGAGTCAGACAATATCAATAAATCATTTAAAACCTTGAGCTGTGGGAGTTGGGGGCGGGAGCAGCTTAGTTCTTGTGGGAGAAACTAACCAAACAAAAGCCTCCATGTTGGTCAGAAATACGTTAGTGAGATTAATACCTAATTAAATGTAAGTCCAAAACCAAACAGAAAACATGCTCAGTAAGTTTTCCCTAAACGCGATATAAAAAATGCTTAGGAAAAGGATGGAGTAAGGGTGATAGGCACAGAAAATGAGCAATTTGAAGCAAGTAGCTAGTCATGGAAATGTAGAATCAGACTACCAGCGTTGGAAGGAATCTTAGTCATGGGGATGTGGGCGTTGTTCTTTTCCTGAGAAGCGGCAAGGGCAAGGATGGTTGACCCGCCTCACTGAAGGGCAGCACACCTTCACAGCCAATTGTGCTCTTGGTGGCAGATGTTTAAACTCTAACGTTTTATTAATGACTCACTGATAGAGACCTAAGATTCTCCTAACCTGGCTCTTTTCCCTCTTGGAAGACACTAACTCCTTTTCTTTAGTGCGGGCTGACGGTAGAGTGGGGAGGTGGACCTAGTATGTAGCAGGCAGCCTGCCAGACACACAAGATGTCTTGGTTCTCAAACATACTGTTTTTTAATGAGAAAAGTGAGAAATTAAGTATCTTGCCTATGCTGTGTGATTTTCACTCAGTTTCTTCATCTGGAAAAAGGATGGCTGCGAGCATCTAACAGGAAAGAGCATAAGTATCAGAACTATTTCACGGGAGCATGGTTGGTGTGTGTAGTGCGCTGAGACAGCTCTTGTTTCTGGCTGAAAGCGTTTCTCACATCCCCAGGAAGCCCTGACCTTAGGAGGGGGGCCCTGTGACCAGGTCTATTCAATCACCATCCTCTATTCTCTTGGTCATAATAATAGCTATTGTTATTTGTACTGGTTGATAGAGTCTATGTGTATGAGGCACTGCCCTAAGCACATTCACACATCAACTCATTAAATTCCAAAGCCAGCCTATGGGTTCAAGGCTGCTCCTATCCACATTCTAAAACAGGGAAACCAAGGCGCGGAGAAGGTTTGAATCAGGCAGCGCCTGCAGTGATTTTCTCTGATCCCTGGAGAGAGTCTGGTATGAAAGGAAGCCAAATAGAGACAATCTGGGATGAAGGAAGGTGAGAGAACAAATCCAATGGCATTGAGTCCTGGATCCCAGGCTCCTTGAGAGACCTGGGGTTTGCATCTTTTCCTTGGTTTCAAGGAATTTCTTCAGTCCTCTCCCCAAACAGGTGAGCAGAAACTATTCCCTTCTGTTTAAACTAAAGTTGGCTTTCTATCCTTTGTAGTGAAATGGTCATGACGCCTTGTCCATGGTGTAGATTTTCTTAAGGACCTAAATGGGCTCTTATACGTAATAAACTAAATACATTAGGTTTATTATTTATTTACATTTATATTTTATAATATATTTATAATTTATTAAATACATTTATTAGTAAATAAATATGTTTCAATAAGAAACACCACTACTGATATTTCCGTATGTCCATTTCAGGGGTGGATAACCGCATAACAATGTATTGTCTGAAGCTGATCTCTTATATACTCACTTGCTTTGATGCAACTGAAAGATAAATACTATCAGAAAATCAAATTGCTTAGGATCAGAATTCACTCCATCAGGTCTTACAAATTATAGATTACGAAAGCTGATCAAGAGAAGCAAAAGTTCGATTAGAATTTTTTTTAAGCGTATGGTTGTAGATTATCTCTTCTTAGGCCTTTAGAATTTAGAACTGGAGGGAGTTTCTATTTATAGATGGGCAAAGGCCAAAAGAGGTTAATTTGCTCAAGGATCCAGAAATAGTGATAGAAGGGTGCTAAGCTGCTGTCCTTTCTCCCTCTTCCTTCTAGCTTGTCATCCACAATTTTGTGGGGACCGGTACAGAGAAGACCTCTGCAGCCCCCTTCCTGCAGTCTCCAGACAGCAGCTTTAGGCAGGAACAGTGAGGGTCCCCTTGGATGTCTCCTTCACAACCCTTCCTTCCATCCTCGTCTACGTAAATTGCCAGACAGAATTGTTTGGGGGCAGTGCGGTTCTGTTAGAAAATAGCAGGCTGCCATCCTTCGCGGGCTCCCACAGTGTCAGCCCTAAGATCTGACCCACACTCGAGTGACTCATAGAGTTTCCTCTGAGGCTGACCTGTCGCTTCTCAGTCACCCTGTTACGAGGCACCAGGAGCCTTCGGAGATGGCGTGTGCGAGCGTAGGTGCACATCGCAAAAACCTGTCAAAGCGGGGACGTTTCAGGACAGCTAATTGAGTCACTGACAGCAGGATTCAGTGAAAGGGGAGCTGTGGCAGGCCCTGGCAAATCCGTGGTGAGTCATTGCCTTAAGCAAGAGTATGAACACGAATGCACAATTACTGAGAGCTACTCGTCAGCCTGTGCTCCCTCCCGACAGGTGAAAAGGGAAGCTTCTTATCGAGGAGACTCACACCCAGGTCCCTCTCGGAAGCATGCGGAGAGACTAGTGTCTTAATTTGCTTGCTGATCACTTAACAACTTCCCCACGTAGAATTTGGAGGTTTCTATTGTATATATCAGTACAGCCCAATTTTGAAAGAGTTGAAGATAGAAATGAGTATTGACTGCGAAAAAAAATCATATTGGACTTGTAAATATTCTGTAGCACAGCAAGCCTGTAGTCTCCATTTAGGGAAAAGGTCTATACACTGGAAGAATTTCATTTAGTAAAGAGGCATCTCATTTATGTAGGAATGGCACATTTACAGAGTTGTGTGAGAATTAGGTTTTGGGAAACTAAATTGTGTTTGAAATTCACTGAGAATCTCTAATGGGACCCTCCACTGCATCGCTCTGCAAAGCCACCCCATCCATCCATCCATCCATCCATCCTTGTGAAACATAAAAAAAAAAAAAAACTTCAAGAGGCTGGCCCAGTGGCAGAGCGGCTAAGTTTGAGTGTTCTGCTTCTGTGGCCCGGAGGTTGCAGGTTCAGACCCTGGGCGTGCTCCTAGCAGTGCTCTTCAAGCCATGCTGTGGCAGCGTCCCACGTAAAATAGAGGCAGACTGGCACAGATGTTAGCTCAGGGCTAATCTTCCTGGCAAAAATAAAAAATGTGTCCAAATTTCTATGATTCATATTTCAGATCTTACTGGTCTTATTAAAGCTGATCTTTCAGATCCTTCCGAATCCTAGAATTCTGGAAGCTGTGTTGAAATGAATCAAACTACAAAAATCTCATTTTAAATGATGGTGAATGTTCTTCTTACCACTAAAGACCAGGCCCCCAAGCGAGAAACAAAACAATAGAAAACGACAAAAGAAGCAAACTAAATCCACGAGGAAGAGAAAAAGAAATTATACGATGAGTTGAGACATGAACTTTGCAGATAATATATTCCGTTTCCCCTCCAGCTTCATACGGAAACAACAGGACTCTTGTTGAGGAAAGCCATGGCTAGACCAAGGTAAACAGGCTGGTCATCAATTCTCATCATGTAAATTAGGGACTCCTGGGGAGCTGGCTTCACTTATTTAGGCAATCAGTTTACAACGGTTGGGGACTGTGATTCTCAACCCTGGCTGCACATTAGAGTCACCTGGGGACCTTTTGAAACTCACTGATGCCTGGACCCAGCCCAGAAGTGGAACTCCAGCGGGATGGGGCCTGGGCGTTGGGAATGTTGTTAAAGTTCCCGGGGTGATCCTAATGTGCAGTCAGGGCTGCGAACCACTGATTTGGGAAATCACCACTTGAAAATCGGGCTTAAGCAGCATAGCAACGATGCTGTACCCTCCGGGGCAGTATATGTCGAAAAAGTGGGTTGTGGATCGTCCTAGCTGCTTGTGAAAAATATAGATTTCTGGGAATCCCCACCCCAACCCTGGAATCTGCACTTTGAACACGCTCTTTGGGTAATCCTTCTGTGCTATAAACACCGGGTACCACCCCGTTTAGGGCATTCAATGTTGAAGTATTACTGAAAATTGAGAAGGTGCCTGTAATATCACATAGCTTTTGCCCACCTTCAACCACACTAGCTACCAAGCTGGTTATGTGAATGGCTGTGAGGTAAGCGACATTTGCTGGTCCTCGCCCTCCAAGGCGAGCAACTCCCCCCTCTCTTTCTGTAAGAATCCTTTTCTCCAGATGTTTCCTGACCCTCTTGTCCAGTAGAATTTATCCACACTACATCCTTTTCTCCCAGAGCTCTATCTCTGGTCAACTGATCAATGAATTAATTTAGACTATGGAATGCTATCTTGTTCTTCCCACATAACTAAATTTTGGCAGCTGACTTCAACGATTCAACCCCAAAACAGAAATGAATACAATGGTGTAGGGCCATGGAGGAGAGTGACGGAGAAGGACATCTGACACCTAGAAGGCAAACCATGTGGATGGCCACTTCCCCAACCACAGATTGTCACCACCCTTCTAATTAATCAGTCCACACCTCTGGGCAGTTTCTCAGTTCTTTGTTTTTATTCCCTACAAATATACGGATTACCTCAAAAACATAATCCTCTGCAGAAGGCTCAAACCACTAACAGATGTTGGGTGAACCGAAGTGTCTAGGACAGTGAAGATGTTTTCTGAAAGGAAGCTTGAGAATGGAGTAACCCTCGGGTTTGAGAGCCATGCAAATTCATCTCAAAGGCAAAAATGTTCTTTCGTTAAGGGAAAATCAATTCTTTTGCTATATTCCTTGCTAAATGACTTCTGTAACATTATTCAGGGTCTATAGAGACTCACAAGTTACACAGGCTAAATAAATCCAATATTTTAGGTCCTTTATTTCAGCATTTAATCTATATTTTTCAAAATATTTCCTGTAAGAACTGAGTTTTAGAGCCGATAGGCTAGTTTTTTTTTTTTTCTTTTCCTGCTCTCTATCCTTCTTATGTTGTAACAACATGGGATTAGCTGGCAAATGCAAATTTGAGATCAGTTTGTGATAACAACCAAATTAAATACTTCCATTTGGGTGGAATGAGTATGGAGAAGGAGGATGACGCTGAGCTGATAGTAACAGTTACAAAAGGGACAGCATAGCTGGAGGTCCGTAAGGCATTTCCCCTCTGAAATGTGGGTCCCTTGGTTTCTGGTTGTCCTTAGCTCCTGGTGAGAAAACTGAGCTAAGACACATCCTTGGAGTTAACCATTCCTTAGAAAACTGACATGAGACTTCTACACATCATGTGGCCAATTATTTAACCCAATGACACAACATGGTGCCAAAGAAGCTGAAATCACTGGTTTGCTTTCAGTATCTGTGGGTCATTTAGATTTGTCTAATTAGAGGCCAGAGATTTCATGCTGATTCCAGCCAGTTCTCTCACAAAGGGACGTTTTTATTCATAAGGGAGACTAGATAATTGAGAATAGATGGGTCTTTGATAACTTGACACTTTTCAGTAAAGATAATGAGAAAAGAACAAAAGGATGGCCACATAGATTCTGGCAATTTCTAACAGTATTCTGTTTCCAGCTGTGGCATCAATAAGGTATTTTGTTCCTTCGTAGCATAAACCACAATGCTTGCCCTAAACCCCTGGGGCCTGATTGTTTTTCTAAATTTTTTTTTTCTTTTAAAGATTGGTACCTGAGCTAACATCTGTTGCCAATCTTTTTTTTTGTCTTTTCCTTTTTGTACTCCCTAAAGCCCCCCAGTACATAGTCGTATATTCTAGTTGTGAGTTCATCTGGTTGTGCTATATGGGATGCCAACTCGGTGTGGCCTGATGAGTGGAACCATGTCCATGCCCAAGACCGGAACCGGCAAAACCCCTGGGCTGCCAAAGCAGAGTGCGAGAACCTAACCACTTGGCCATGGGGCAGCCCCTGATGTGTTTTTTTTTTTTTTTTTTTTGAGGAACATTAGTCTTGAGCTGACATCTGCTGCCAATCCTCCTCTTTTTGCTGAGGAAGACTGGCCCTTAGATAACATCCGTGCCCATCTTCCTCTATTTTATGTGGGACACCCACCACAGCATGGCTTGACAAGCGGTGTGTAGGTCCACACCTGGGATCCAAACCGGCGAACCCCGGGCCCCTGAAACGGAATGTGTGAACGCAACCACTGCACCACCGGGGCCAGCCCCCACCCGCATGTGTTTTTAAATAATTTTGTTCTTTCAGATTTTGGAAAGGTAGTAAAATGCGTGTACTGTATATTTTGTAATATCCCAAGAATGATCTTGTAATAAAACACAATATTTCTGAAGTAAAACATGTAAATATTCACATTAAATAGATAAATAAATGCTATAAGCAGTCTCAAATTTGTTTAGATTGGATTTTGCTGCCAAATGACTTGTGCCAAATCTAGAAAAAACTTTTGTTTTTAAGAGATTTTTAGATTTGGAATTGCAAACAAAGGATTATGCATTTACATTCTGTGTATTTCTCCAAACCTTTCAAGAATCTATTTATCTTTTCAGTTCTTACTAACTCATTGGGTAATTTGTCCATATGTTACTGGCCTAAAATATACTCTTTCTCACACTTAAAATGTTACCTCTAATCATTGTGCTCATTGATTTGCTCTCCATATTCCTGGTGACTTAGTGATTTCATCATTTCTGGTGATGGTAAGCTTTTCAAGGCTCAGTTTCCCCTTTTTGAAAGTTGCCCTGGGCGTCGTGCCTGGCACTTAGTGCTGGCATCAGTCAGCAAGTTTCCTTTGACTGCAAGCAAGAGAAACTGATTCTGACTCAAGCAAAAGGGGATTTATTGGGAGTGTATGGAATTAAAAGAACAATTGAAGACCCATACTTGGAAATAGCAGAGATAAGCAAAGCTTTTGGATGAGGTTAGGGATGTTTTATCAGGACTTCTCATCTCCACCTTTTAAAATTCGGAGTCACTCTGCTGAAGTGCCAAGCCATGGGGCTGGTCCCAGAATATTTCTCTTAATTCTTGGCTTTTCAGGGATACACAAAGTCCTATTGTTTAGGCTGTCCTCATAGAAGGCTCACTTCATCTCCAAGCACAGGTTAATGGTTTTCCTCCAGACTTTTCTCAACACTCCATGTCTTTCTGGAGCGTGGGGGCTGGAGATGCTTGCCTTTAGATTTTATTGTTCTTGGTACAATTCATGAGTTATTTTCAAAGTGACCTTTTAACAAGGATATTTCCTACCAACGTGACACTGATAGAGGGAAGCTTATTGGTAGAAACCACTTCATTAACAAGAAATGCAAATACGTCACCTGAAATTTACATAGGAATAACAAGCATACGTCACATGGATCAAGAACCAAGAAAATGAAAAAGGCAAATTAATATGATCTCTAGTCCCTTATTTACTGCTTTTTTTTTTTTTTTTTTTTGGTGAGGAAGATTGACCCTGAGCTAACTTCTGTTGCCAATCTTCCTCTTTTTGCTGAGGAAGCTTGTCCCTGAGCTAACATCTGTGCCCATCTTCCTCTATTTTGTATGTGGGATGCCATCACAGCATGGCTTGATGAGCTGTGTGTAGGTCTGTGCCTGGGATCCAAACCCATGAACCCCAGGCCACTGAAGCAGAGTGAGCAAACTTAACCACTACACCACTGGGCTGGCCTCTGAAAAATTTTTGAAGGATATTATTAAATTCCTTAAGCCCCATGTTTCTTTAAGTGGCTTTTCAAGTTGGAAGCAATTTTTACAGGCTGGTGCTAATGGGTGCATGCAATCTCAGTGTGAATTGTTGAGAAGACCAATTTCTTACCTGGTATTCATATTCTGTGAAAGGCAATAGTTCAGAATCTATAAAAGAGCTCGAGCTTCCATTATAGGTTAGCACTGGATTTGGTTTTCCAGGCTGAGTCGCTATTTGTCTTCTGTACAATTCATAGTATAAAACTTTTCCATTTGGCTGAAGTGGTCCTGTCCACAAAAGGGAAACGATGGGCTGGAATCCCCCGGGAGCCCTCTGGACCTCTAGATGTGGAGGGGGTTGCATCAGGGGTGCAATCTCAGGGGTCTGAATGGACGTCCAGTCACTTGATGCACACCCCAGCATGGTACAGGCTTGAATTCGTACTTCATACCTTCAGGACACAAGGCAGAAATACCCATGAGTGGCAAAATAGGTTTGCATTGGAGGAATCTTCAAAAGCAAGAGTTTTTGGGAAAAAACATCTTACATTTATTCTTATTTATCAGTAAGTCTTCTAAAAAGCAAGGAAGTCATATTTCCATAGAAATTTTAGAATATTTTAAATCCTCCTGGCTTTCCAAACTGAAGCTAAGATTCTCATCTGTCTGGAAAGGGTGGGCCCAATTCTTCCCTAAACAGAAATGTACGGAATAAATACACTTTCGAGATTCTCTCCAGCATGACAGTGCCGATACTTTGAAGGATTACTTAAAGCGATGAAGAATGCAGATCTTGGGGAGTATGAAGGAGTCTTCGGCAGCCCAGGGCTCCTCCTTCCTCTGCAGCTAGAGCTGAATAATTCCCCAGGAATGTTTCCAGGTCATGAAGGGACATCACGGAGTTAAGGTCTCAGTGGTAATAAATGCCGTCTCCTGATACCCCACATCTTAAACGGGCTCTCTTACACCACACAGAGACCTTCTGGGGCCAAAGTTAACCCACCTGCACACTAGATTATCAATCATGGGGACACCTTATCATCATCCAGTTAAACTCAACCAATCAGTTATGTTTTGCCTCATAGCTGGTCTCCTGCCACTTGAGGAGGTCTGTTTACATAGCAGGGACTTTTCTCTTCCAACAAAAGGGGCTTTTGTGAGTATGAAATGCCTATAGCTGCAAATGAGTGCTTTTTTCTCTGCTCCCATGCCCCACTGAATTTATGGCACTCCACTTTTCCTTCTAGAACCAGCCATTTTTTTTTCTCCCTTTATTTCTTTTGGTTCTGGCCTTTTCCTCTTCTATCTCCTGTTTCCCCACATCTAATCACTGCTTTTTTGTTCTCTTACTTGCTTTCTTTCTCTTTCCCCTTCCTCTCTTCTTAAATATGCTTCGCTCTTTCTTGTGACATCTTTCTTTTCCTTTCTCTGCTTTCCTTCCCTCCTTCTCCTCTCATGCCCATCTCTCCCATGATGGGCCAACAGTTTATTGGTGAACAAATCCATAGTTATGTATGGCTGATCCGACTTCTAAGCAATCCTATGAAGTTACTTTCGACTTCCACATATGGATTATTTGTTTTCTGGATGACCTGTGCTGGTTTTAAAATTCTGGGTCAGATTCCCTCTGCTGGTGAAAATATTCCCAGGCTACTTCTACCTACTGACCAGTGTCAGGGTGCTCCAAGGAGGACATACCAATTGCAATATTCAATAAACATTAATCTGCTAGAAAAACCTAAAACTATGTGAACCCCAACCTCATATAGAAGTGATATTGTTTTAAAGTCATTCATGTCATTCATATTTTCGATTATTGTGGATAATGAAGAGACACCTCTTATTGCCTTAAATATTACTGTTAGGTTTATCAGATAAATCAAACTTTCGTTTTTTCAGCTTGGGAAAAGTGCCCCTCTCAGATCTGGCAACCTTTTCCTTCTCTAGAAATCTTTTAAAATGAGAGTTTCAAAGAGGAGCCAGTTGATATGATTTTTAAAACTTGTAGGTACCAGTCAGGTAAAGAGGAAGCCGGTATAAAATGTACAGCTCTGCAGCTAAAGTGGGTCTTTTTATGCCCTGAATCAGAGTAAGATAAAAGCCAACTCACATAGCATGTGGATTAGCTATGGAAGATACCTGAGGAAGTTTTAATTACTGTTTAATATTTAATGTGACCCTAAATAATTGTCATGAGTAGATGCACCAGATCATGAATGTTTCATTTAAACAGCACTATATATCAGAGATAATTACAGGAGGGGTCTAATCTACACACCAGTAGATTACAATAATAGCTGAATTTTACCAGTGGTGGTTGGAAATCAACACTCTTTCAGCCTTTAATTTTTTTTAAGTGGTTCTGTTCATTTTACTAAATTTTAAGCATAAAATGTCCTTTATTACTCTTCTCTCTGGGGATATAAGTTACTTAAAATGTGACAGGGAAAAGCATCAAGCAATTTTTTAAGCTATAGGAAGAGGGCTGCTGGTAAGGTTTATTCATGTGGAGAGCAACACGCATCCCTGCAGGGCAGAGAGCCCAGACAGGACCACAGAGAAAACATGAGCTAGCAAGGTGGCACGTCCTGAGAAACCACAAGGTCAGAGCTGGGGGAATCCTAAGGGGTTGAGGAAATAGAGTCAGAGGATCTTATTATCCCAGAAGAAGTACTGGATTTAATAAGAAGGACTGTCCCCAAAATGACTTTTGAATTAGTCCATCTCTGGCTGGTAATAGCTCTCGTTGACGGGCACGTTTTTCATCCTCTAAAATAATACCTCATTTTCTTCACAGCCTGGGTCAGATATCCCCACTGGGCTCTCAGAACTATCCAGGGGCCTGCATGTTTCCAGGAAAGACTAGACTCAGGGAAGTGGCCCCATCTCTGTGCTACTTGTTCCAGACATCGTGGGTGGCCAACATTTCTGAAAAACTGACTCTCAAAATGTCGCTTGCAAGAATTTTACTTTCCAGAAGTTATGCGAGCAAGTTTTGCCTGGATGAGGATGTGGTTAGTCCACTGTGGATGGTTAAGTGGATGGGGGTTGGGGATGTCACGCATCTTGCTTTTAGTATCTTCATTCGAACTGACTGGATGTCACGCAAAAGACAGTGGGTTGCTCTTAGCCAACCTGGAGCTGGCCACCTACCTGTGAAATGGCTTCAGCTGGTTTAGTATGAATGCCTGTGTACCAAAAGAATTATGCGTTGTGTTTATGTGTATGATTTTTGTTTCTCTTTCAAACAGCTCACGGACAAAGAGGGTATAGTTGACGATGTTGCCATTTGTCCTCACTGGAGGGTCCCAGTTCACTAAGATTTCCTGGGGACCCTGGGCCTGCAGTTTTGGAGGTTCCATCCCTGAGGGTGCTGAGGGGCTGGTTTGCTGTTTGACAAGTGGACTCAAAATACCCCCTTGGCTGTTGTTGGCAGTCACTGTGTAGCCATACTCCACACCTGGGGTGAGAGTAAAATCGTGATAGTGAGTTTCCAGGCCGGTGTACACAATAGCTCCATCCCTCCTAAGTTCATAACTTCTGATCTGGCCGTTTGGGTTTCTTGGGGGTTTCCAGGTGATTTCTATTGACTCTGAGCCCGTGACTTGCAATTTTGGAGGGTCCATGTTCTGTGGTGGGGCCTCCCTTGTCCAGGCAGATTTTGACGCACTAGCTGTGCAACCACCATTCGTGCAGGCTACTAGGGAGAAATTATACTGAGTATAAGGCTGCAGGTGAGAAACCAACAGGAACAGACTCTGCCCGGCGAGGTACTCCTTATCATCCAATCTAAGCAAATATTTAGTGATCTTTCCATTTTGAATTGATGGTGGTGACCAAGATACGTTTATTTGAGTGGCACTGATGGCCCAAAGAGCTGGAGGGCCAACCCCTGCGGGAGCAGCCTCAAGAGTTGTGACGTTGGTGAGTTTGCTGGTGGAGCAGCCTCCACTCGTGCACGCTGTGACTGCATAACTGTATGTGAAAAATGGAAGCAGTTCTTCATCGGTGTAATTGAAGGTCGCAGCATCAAAGCTGAAAGGATAGAGCAGTCCGTTCCTTTGAAGCCTATAGGACTGGATGATCCCATTAGTCTGTTCTGGTGGGATCCAGGAAATCAGCAGTTTTGGGGGGTTCATTGATACATAGGCTGTCTCTGGAGGAGAGAGACCTTCCGGAGGGGCTGGCATCGTCCTTACCACAGTCCAAGGGCTACAGGTATGACCTGCTGAATTCCAAGTGAAGATTTTATATTCACACTGCGTCCATGGCTGCAAACCTGTGTCATTATACATAAATGTATTCCTTTCAGTATTATATTCTGTGAAAACAATTTTCTCATCGGCCTGGATTGTCTGATTCCCCCAAGCTCTTCCCTCGAAGCATCTGCGAATCACTTCATAAAGAATTATCTTTCCATTTGGGTTAACAGGCTCAGACCAGCTCAACTCCACGCTGGTGGCCCCCACGGATTGGATCTTAGGAGCCAACTGAGAGTGGGGAGGAGCTTCATCGGTCCACAGAAGCTGGGGCTCTGAGTGGGCGCAGCCTGCTCTGGTGCAGGCCTCCAGGGTCAGCGTGTAGACAGTGAAAGGCTCCAGGCGCCGGAAGAGAAACTGACGAGTCAAGCCAGTGTACTCCAGAACGCCATCACTGAAGATGTTATATTCCTGGAGGAAGAAGAGAACCAAGGGAAAATAATTCGGAGCATATGATTTCTTGGTGTGGCTATTTCATCCCTTTTAACCTTTTCCCCCTTCTGTTCCTCATCTTGATGACCCCAATCCAAAAAAAAACCTCTGATATTAATTTGGGGAATGTGATCTTTTCCAGTTAATGTAAAGTCCACAGGAAGATGAAAAAGGTTTTCTTTGCTTTTTTTTTAAGTTTTGATGTCATGTAAGCATATATCTAAAAGCTAAGGGCTATTGAACCTGATTCTTTGACTTAAAGAGTGCTCACAGGGTTTCCTCCCATTTTTATTTTTTAAAAGTGGGGAACAGTATTCCTAGTATTGAAATCCCCTATTTTATAGATACTAAGTGCTTATGATCTCATCCTGAGTACGGTAAGTAGGACCCATCTCTACTGTGCATCTCCCAAGGCATTTACTGGGAAATGGAATTGTAAAGCTTAAGCATTTGTACCAGGGTGCCGGGGCCGAAAATGTGTGTCTGTGTGTAGGCACACACACATATACACATATATGTTATATACATATTCAAAAATATAGATACAAACTTTGATGACCAGAAAAGGGAAAAAAAACACCCTGTTTTCTCTTGCAGGCCATGGAGGAATTGATTATTCCTTTGGAGCAAAGTATTCTTTTGTTCTAGGGAAAACATCAGAACATTCATCATACAAAGGTAGACTGAATTTTCATCCCATATTATTCATTGTTCTTTGGGAAAGTTGGGAAATAACTGAACTTCACTGGAGATATTTTTTGGTGAGGAAGATTGGCCCTGAGCAAACATCTGTGACCATCTTTGTCTGTTTTGTATGTGGGATGCTGCCACAACACGGCTTGATGAGTGGTGTGTAAATCTGTGCCTGGGATCCGAACTCCCAAGCCCCTGTCCACCCAAATGGAGAGTGCAAACTTAACCACTACATCACTGGGCTGGCCCCTGGAGATTTTTTTTTTTTTAGGAAAACTAGCTCTGAGCTAACTACTGCCAATCCTCCTCTTTTTGCTGAGGAAGAGTGGCCCTGAGCTAGCATCATGCTCATCTTCCTCTACTTTATATGTGGAACGCCTACCACAGCATGGCTTTTTGCCAAGTGTGCCATGTCCGCACCTGGGATCCAAACCAGTGAACCCCGGCCGCTGAGAAGCAGAACGTGCAAACTTAACCACTGCGCCACCAGGCCGGCCCTGGAGATGTTTTTGAATAGTGGTTTCCCATCCTTTTCCTGCTTCAATGCACTTGAGAGATTTGATAGTAGATGGTAGTGACTCCCTATGATGGCATCTCTCAAGAAGTGGGGAACACACATCAGAATCCCTTGGGAGGTATATCCATCTTGAAAGATTCCCAGAGGTGCCTCCTGGCAAGCTTAATTTAGACTGAATTGTTGATATAATTTAATTTTACTGAAGATTAAATAGCCTAGACTTTTGGAAATCTATTTATGTCGGACTGTTGCATTTGGTGTGATTTTCTTGTTGGGGTCCCAGGACAAGACCACACCCGTGAGGGAAGGGGAATGGTGTATTTTCTGAGGAGACCGCAGACTTCATAATCACTCTGGGAGCGTCTATGACTCCCTGGCCCCCTCAAAGTCACCTGGTAAATCCCTAACTCGTGTTAGATTTAGCTCTCCCTCTGTACCTTAGCTTCTAACTGAGTTTGGAGAAAAACACTCAAGTATGCTGACTTTCAATTTCTCACTTTAAATTTCATACCATAAATTTTAAGTAGGCAATTACCAACTGGTAATCTTATTCCATTCCCCTATATGTTTGCTCTCTTATTTTCTGAAGTGACTATTTCTTGTCTTCTCCTTTCTCCACTGACCACCAACGCCTTCTTCCCCCCGCCACAGGTGGTTGTTGACATGACCACATATTTCATTGAGAAAACAGAAGCAGTCAGAAAGGAATGTTCTCATGTTATACATTATCACCACCATATCTGTGTGAATCTGGATTCAGACTGTTTGCCTTCCTTCCTTTAGCTATGGATGAACTACCTCTGCCTTTCTTGAAGGCCACCTGAACTCTGGGCCCCATCCCCTCCTCCTTCCTACAGGTTTCACTCCTGCAATTCCTCTCATTATCTCTTACAACACCAAGTTTACTCCCTCTACGGGGTTATTTCCATTAGCGTTTAAACGTACTCTAGTATCTTTCATTCATTTTTAAATAAAACGTCTTGACACCACAGTCCCCCAGCTCTGCCCCATTTCTCTGCTTTCCTTTTCATCTATACTTTAGAGTGGCCTGACTCCTTTCTTCCCTTGCCATTCTCTCGTCAAGCCATCCCAATCAGGTTTCCCACTTCATCACTTGACCTTCTTGTCAAGATCACATGACCTTCTCGCTTCCAAATCCAGGACCACTTCTTGGCCCTCATTGTACTTGATCTGTCAACAGCACTTGGCATATTTTCTCTTCACTTTTGGCGCTTCCCACTCATCTACCTTTCCTCCCACTTCACATGCCTCTTCTCAATTTCCTTTGCAGGCTCTTCTTCTTCTTGACCTCCAAATTTTTGTATTTCCTCGGGGCTTGATCCTAGGTTCTCATCACCTCTAGTTATATTCTCTCCATAGCTGATCTCCTCCAGGACCGTGAAGTTAAATACCACACATCTGCTAATGAATTCCAAATATATATCTTAGTGAAGAACTCTCTCGAGAGTTCTAGACTTGTACCTGCAATGGCCTACTTGCCCCCTCACTCCTGCACATCTTCCAACCTTACCTCCCCAGTCAATGACTCAAGGCCAAAACCCAGAAGTCATCCTGAAGTATCCCTTTTCCTTCATGTTTCACAACCAATTTGTTAACAAACCTTGTCATCTCTGCCTGCTGAATGCATCTCCAGTCCACTCCTGTTTCTCTACCTTCACTACTTCCATTCTAATTCAAGCCACCATCAATTCTACCCTGAATTTTTAATAGCTTCCAAACTCCACTGGTCTCCTTAGAGTCCATTTTCTCCATAGCAGTCAGAATGATTTTGAAAAACATAAATTTGATTATGTTATTCATTTGCATTAGTAGTTTTCATTGCACTGAGAATAAATTCTAAACTCCTTATCACAGCCCAGAAGGTTGGGCACAATCTACCTCCTACCCATCCCTCCAACTCTTCTAGTGTCATCTTTCTCTCCCTCCCAATGCTTCAACCGCACTGGCTTTCTTCCCTTTATCTGAATGCACCAAGTTCATTCCTGGCTTCAGGCCTTGCATTTGCTGTTCACTTTGTCTGGAACATTTTGCTCCCCTATCTTCACATGACTGACTCTGTCTTGTCATTCAGGGCTCAGCTCAAATGTCAACTCAATTCAAATGATCATCCATTCTGAAATAGCCTGAGCGGGCATAATCACATTATTCTGTTTAATTTTCCTTATAGCATTCATCACTCTGAAATTCTCTTGTTCTTTGTTTACTAGCTTTTTTTGGCTTCCCTGTATCCCCACCATTCATGTATTCACACGCATGTGCACACTCACACACAACATGTAAGGTCTGTGACAACAGGAACCTTGCCTGTCTTGTTTACCCCTGAATAAATGCCGGGCAGTTAGTAAAAGCTCAATAAATATTTGGTGAAATGTAAGTGAAGGCAAAAGGAGTAGATATTCCCATTGTCAATCATGCCAGGAAGAGGTAGATTCTGGGACAGGAAACACTCACAAAAAGGGGAGCTTTGATGGGTTTGGGGGAGAAACTCTTTTCTCTGATGGATACCTTCGTGCTATGGCTTGGAATTGAAGGTCCTGGGTCCTAAGGCTCCTGCCTCTAGTCCCAAAGTAGGGAAGTCTGTCTCTGTCACATGCAGGCAGGGTGGCAGAAAGCGGCTTGCTTCTGCTACCTGTAGCGGACTGGAGGTAACAGAGAGTCAGCCATTGTACTAAGCAGGGAGGCAGCCTACAGGGAGGCCCATGAGGCTGGGCTGTGGCCTGTGAGCTCTAGTTACTGTTCTCAGTCATTGCTGAAGGGAATTTTCTGCTGTCATCCCCCTCATAGGCTTTTCAGGAAAGCTTTCTCCAAAGTCACAGCTTAGTCTTAACTGTTCTTTGTGAAATTAATGGAGGTGTCTCTGCCATCTTGAGAGGGAAAGGAGAGGCAAAGCATCTACACCAGCTGCAGCCTGGGGAATTCTGCAGTTCCACCCTGTAGAAGGCAGTTGATGAGAGCCCAAGAGGTGGTCCAGGACCAGCGGAGAGGAAGCAGAGGCAGTAAGAGACTGTGAGGTGAGTCGCCAGTGCCCTTGGGGAGGAACATCAGAAAGGGAGATGGGGGCTGGCTTCCCTGTGTCTCATGGTCCAAAGCATCACAATGTGGCTAATAATGAAAAGTCAGCCTCACTTGTGCTCACAGGCTGGTGAAGCCTGGGTACAAGTGTGACACGCATAAGACTGCTCCTCGAGGCTACACACAGAGGTCAGGGAGTTATCAGACCTGTGGGGCTTCCTGTCTTCTGGTTAGTGAGCTCCATTCAAAGCACAGATGAGGCGAGGCTTAAGCCAATAACTGGGCAGGATAATTCAGGAGGAAGTCAGAACACAGTCATGTAGAGTTCAGTTCTGCTGTGACTTCCTGGCTTCAGATCCCAATTCGATCATTTGCATTGTGGGTTTGGGCAGTTATCCAGCCTTATGGCTCATGAAGGTTAGTGGTACCTACCCAGTAGGGTTGATGTGAGGATTAAATGAGATAATCCATGGAGAGCACTAAGTCCATTGTTGGGTTCAGAGGAAGCATAAACACACGTGAGCTGGTTTTCGGTGATCTATGATTAAGCGCCTGGAGGAGCTATCAAGGAGAATTAAGCAGACTGTGAAGAGAGTTTTCCCACAGTGACCTGATGGCATGTCAGGGCTCATCTATTTATCTGGAGAACAGCAAACATGATTTCACAGTCAGAGTAGAAGTTACCTTAATCACGCCGTTGGTTCTCGCAGGCTCTGACCACTGCAGTAACAATGCCCGGCCATTCTCTTTCTGTTCTACTGTAAAGTTGCTCAGGCCACTTGGAGAAGATTCTAGGGTTTGAACCAGAGTCCAGGGGCTTGAAATTTCTCCTGCCTGGTTTGTGGCCACAACACCAATGTAATACGTTGTGAATGGTTCTAACCCAAAGAGATGGGCTTCATGGTTCGTTCCCTGTAAGACAATGAACAGGTTAGTTTTCTTTTAGAGACTGCAAACAATTGTTAGAAGGTCATTCTCTGACCAAGATTCATTAGCGATGGCAGCACAAATATCACAGCAGAGTTTTGAATGATTAAGAAAACAATGTGGTATTTTCTTGCTCTTGACGCCGTGAATATATTACTTAACGTTGCGTGATTTCAGACACACACAAACTGTGGATCAGATCAAATCTTTGCCTTTTCAGAGCTTGCACCCCAAAGGATGTGACGTAGAACATAAAAAAATCTGTGATACTTCAGGTCAGTGCTGTATCCAGCTCCTGATGGAAATCAGTGGTACCAAGTTACGCGGCAGATGATGGGATAATCTTAAGGGTTTGGAGATTCAATCTGAATGACCCTAATTCTCTTTCATTGATCCCCAACACTATTTGTTTATACCCAAGACTCTCTCTATCTTCTTCTCCCATTTTCTTGGTGTGCGTTTATATCTTACAAATGCAACAAAACAATAACAACAAGCCAACTGAACTATAAATGCAGAAACACCCATAGAGAAATCTAGTATTCATATAAATGCGAAAATATTCTCATTTCTTAAAAACACTGTAACTAAAACCATGAAAATTACCCAAAGTAATTGTCATCTAGGCTTTGAGAACTTGGTCTTTTTGATCTAAAGGAAGAAAAAAAATAGGATAGCAGAATTAGATTTTTCCTGCTTAGAGAGCAACATTTAACACATTTCGCATAACTGAATTGGGGCTAAGAATCCTAATATTTTGAAAGAGCCCAAGGGTGCTTTTTCCACATCTGGGCTGGATGGAGATATCTGTTTCCAGATAGGAATTATGTCTGAAAGTGGACCAGTAATGTGTGTATGGGTACACGCACGCACACACACACACAAATAGGTGACACTTTCTGCTGTGTACCATACCCACTGGATGGGAATAATCATGAGGAAGTTTTGACTGGTTTCATAGGATTTTTATGCTTGATGGGGTGTAAGATTAGCCTTGATTTATTAGATGCTTAAATGTGACAGATAGTCTTCAATTGTCATTTTTCTTGCTGGGCACCGGAGGAGGAATGTGGGGTGGAGAAGAGGAAGTTATTTCTGAAAGAAGGTACCCAAAAGCATCAGACAAAGTTACGTGGATGGAAATTCTCCTCAATTTAGGGGCTCCAGCTATCATTTTGAATAAAATCTAAAATAAGGTGGCAAAATAAAACTGAACCATTTCCCCCCAAAATTGGTTAGAAAAACCAAAACACATCATAGAAGTAATTTTTGGTGCTGTTTCCCCACATTCTTGGTTATGAGTTTCAACTGTGTTAATGTTTCTTATTATGTGTTAAACATAAGCGGAGAAAACATAATTTCTTTTGCTTATCAAAAACTTGTAAAGTCAATTTTCCTGTTTCAATAAGTCCCATTATGGTATTACACGCTAACCTCTTGAAATCTTTTAATATTTAAACATTTGCTAAGCGAGCCGACTCTGAAACAAATTTTACAGAAATACTAATTTCTCTTTTTTAAAATATTAAAAGTTAGATCATAAATATTTAAAACTTATTTCTCCACAACATTGGATTGGTCTTTTAGATAAATATAGCACAGAACTAGAATGACCATAATGAATATTAAATCGAAGATGCTACAAGTCTCGATTACAAACATTCTTTTCCGATAAATGATTCCTTTTCTGAGGAAATAGGGCAAACATGGGCAAGATTAATAATGCAAAAAAGAACCATTCTTTGTTCAGAATCTTCAGTGATAGATGCCAAAAAGGCATAAGTTCCAAAGCAAATAGTAATCACCTCTAACAGATTATATATAAAAAAGGTAGGCTGTTGGGGGACATTTAGAGATAGCTTTTGTCATAAGAAACATGGAAAGCATGTGGGCCATAAAGCAAAAACATATGTATATTGTCAATAGCAGCACCTGCTCAATTACAGTTAATTTCAGAGCTGAGAATTCCGTTCAGCCCCTAGGTGGCAATACTCTCAAACACTTTTGGTAACATGAGGACGTAGTGATTAACTGCCGGCATTCGTCATCCAACACACTCCAGGCAACCATTAAAAAATAACAAAAATGATTTCATTATAGATTCTTTTAATAAACGTTGCTAGCACAGATCCTTGAAAGTAGAAGTATTCAAAATGCCCTGGCCTCTAAACCTTCACCCTCTAATGTAAAAACATGACCTGAACATCTCAGGTTAGAGTTCGTGCCTGCCTGGCACAGAAACGTTTGAAGGTCCGCTCCTACAAAAGGTGATTACAACAGCTGTTTTTCTTAATTTGGTTTATATCTTTAAAAACATAGAAACTATCTCATATTTTATTTTATTTTATTTTCGAGGAAGATTAGCCCTGAGCTAACATCTGCCACCAATCCTCCTCTTTTTGCTGAGGAAGACTGGCCCTGAGCTAACATCCATGCCCATCTTCCTCTACTTTATATGTGGGACGCCTGCCACAGCATGGCTTGACAAGCGATGCCTAGGTCCACACCTGGGATCTGAACTGGTGAGCCCTGGGCAGCCAAGGCAGATCATGCAGACTTAACCTCTGCACCACAAGCCTGGTGCCAAAATGATCCCATATTTTAAATGTAAAGGAGAATTTTTATATCATAAATTTATACTGAGGACAAGTTCCTATACTATAGGAACAAGTTCCTAATTTGTTATTTCTGAAGAGCTACAAAACACACGCACACACACACACACTCACACACACACACCCCTTAAATAAACCTCATTAATAGCCACGCTTTTTGTCAATGTTTAGTAAAGCCCATATGAAAAAAATAAAGAAAATTTTAAAGTGGCAAAATGATCCTTACCAATTTATTCTTCAACATTTTAGGAAAGAATTTCTATCATTCTCTCCTGAATGGATTTTCAACATCAAAAATTCACTACTTTAGAGTCCTGTTGTAAAATCTGGGCACAGTTCCCTCTGTGGATTGGGTTGTGTCTTGTTATCTATCCAGTTACTTGTTATTTTCCTTAAATTCAGAATATTTGCTTGAGCACTGCTGATCTTAAATGTTTTGGGTTCAATTCCTTCCTTTGGGGCTGTAGCATTCTGTGACACTGACTAGTAAATGTCATCATTAAAAAACATCCTCCGGGGCCAGCCCTGTGGCCTAGTGGTTAAGTTTGGCATGCTCTGCTTCTGCAGCCCAGGTTCGTGGGTTCGGATCCTGGGCATAGACCTACACCTCTCATCAGCCATGCTGTGCCAGCAACTCACATAAAAAACAGAGGAAGATTGGCACAGATGTTAGCTCAGGGCTAATCTTTCTCAGCAAAAAAACACCACAAAAAACTGTCTTTCTTCCTTTTGCTCCTGTGCACCCCCTTTCTTCCTTCCCCTATGGAAATTACCTTAATTCAATACTCTTACTTCTTCCCCTTCATTGTCATTATTTTCCTTACTCTTTACCTTCACCCTTCCATCCTACCTATTCTTTTGAGATATTTATATATATACATATATATTTTTTTTGCTGAGGAAGATTAGCCCTGAGCTAACATCTGTGCTGATCTTCCTCCACTTTACATGTGGGTCACTGCCACAGCATGGCTGACGAATGGTACAGGTCCACTCCTGGGATCCAAACCCGTGTACCTGGGCCACCAAAGTGGAGTGCATCCAACTTAACCACTATGCCGTGGGGCTGGCCCCTTGAGATATATGTTTTTGTTGTCCCTTCCCTATGGGCTACCAACTTGTACTTCCTTCCCTTCTCTCTTTGTCCTTTCCATGTCCACATCCACATAATATTCATATATATGTTTTTTATATTATATTTCATTTATTCATTCAATAAACATTTCTTAAGCACTACGTCTGAGCCAGGAACTGTGCCAAGTACTTAACATTAAAAACTTAAATTTATCCTCCCCAGAGCCCACTAAAGTGGATTTTCTTATTCTTATGTTTTTCCAGTAATTTTATTGAGATCATAATGGTTTATAACATTGCGTAATTTTGAGCGTACATATTTTTTATTCTAGAAGTATATTAACTACTTTTGCTAGGCAGCGGATGAAAAGAGTGACTCAACAAAAGCAAACAGGAATAAGCTGTTCTCAGCAATCTAGTATTTCCAATGAGCCTTAGCCTTTTTTCTAAACTTATATGCATGAAGCCTCGGAGTCTGGATTCAAATCAGGGCGTCCTTTTATGAGACGTAAAGACAAGAGTCTCTGGAACACTCTGCCAGTTGACATTCTGCTGGCAACTTGAACTACATTTTAACCTCTCCACTCTGCTCCTGGGGCACATGAAACTACTTGGAGTCTTCAGCAGTCTGACAATTTTAAACCATCTCCTCTGATTATTTTTGACGACTTGAAGTGCCCCAAAGGTGGCCATGGGGTCAATAGGTTTATGTAGGTTGAAAATGATCAAAAAATTACCATTGATCTGTAGCTGTCAATAAAAGGCTGTGTGGGGAGCCTCTCTGTACAAATGTTTAAACTGCATAAAGCAACCTAACTTAGTCATCTTCGAGTCTATTGATCTGATGATCCAGCAGTTTCCAGAGCTTTCCCTCTGGTCTTTGTGGTACATTTTCACTGAGCCCACTTGACTTTGGCCCTTAGGAATTTTTTACCATGCTCCTGGGAAGGAATCCAAACAATGACGCACATCCACAGCTGTGCTCACCGACAGAGTATTACGTGCACTTATTACATTTTGGAAAAGGCCATTCTTCCTGGTCACCATCAACTTCATTCCCAGCTGTTGGGATTTCTTCTGTCTTTACCCCTCGTCTTGGATTCCTCATTTTAGAATGGGTGACTTTGGGCTTATCAATCCTAACCAGGTTGCAGGATTCCTTCGCCTCCTTAGTTATCATGAATGCCAGAGAATACGTCACACCAAAAGTTTGCTTTTTTTGCCCAGAGAGAGCTTCAGAGGAATCTAGACTTAAATATATAACTCCTGTCTTCTTTAGTTGAGTGGCTTGATTGATGCTCCCTGGTTGTGTTGTAAGTTATAGTTTACCTTGTCATAATGAAGAATAAAGGAATGGTTATACACAAGTTTCTGGTTTAGATTACAAATAAAACATGAGAAGTAGGAAAACTTCTCATTTACCATCACCTAAAAGTCATGGCTCTGGGCAAAGTATATCCAGTAAATTGGATGACTTTTATATATTTTAATGCTGACAAATCAACACGAAATATTTGTTTAGATTTCTGAAAGGCTGATAATTTGAGGCATAGCTGTAGGTTTAGCTTTCTTTCTATTTATAAAGTTCATTTTTGAGTTCTCCAAAGGTTGGTCAACATATTTATATCTAGTATGTATTTTGTAAAAATCAAACCAGTCTTGATACAGAAATGACCTCTTTATTACCCACAGCCAAATGTCAACTTTGACTATTTACCATGGTTATCTAAGTATGAGGCTTCCAAGCCTGCAAAATGTTAACATAATCAGAAAATTTCCACCACTTTCACATGTAAACTTATCTTACTAGTGCCATCTCTGGTCACATATCTCCTGGCTGGTGGGACAAAGAGGACATTCTTTGACAGCACACACATACATGCACAGTTACTCCAGAATCAAAAATCTTTTTTTTTTTTTTGAGGAATATTAGCCCTGAACTAACATCTGCTGCCAATCCTCTTCTTTTTGCTGAGGAAGACTGGCCCTGAGCTAACATCCATGCCCTTCTTCCTCTACTTTATATGTGGGATGCCTGCCACAGTGTGGCTTGACAAGTTGTGCCTATGTCCGCACCCAGGGTCCGAACCAGCAAATCCCGGGCCGATGAAGCGGAACGTGCAAACTTAACTGCTGTACCACCAGGCTGTCCCCAAATCTTTTTTTTTGGCTGGGAAAGATAAGCCCTGAGCTAACATCTGTTGCCAATCTTCCTCTCATTTTTTTCTTTTCCCCTCTCTAAAGCCCTAGTATGTAGTTGTATATTCTAGTTCTAAGTCCTTCTAGTTCTTCCATGTGAGCTGCTGCCACAGCATGGCTACTGACAGACAAGTGGTGTGGTTCTGTCCCAGGAATTGAACCCAGGGTGCCAAAGTAGAGTGTGCTGAACTTTAACCGCTAGGCAATCAGGGCTGTCTCTGATTGACTCACAATACAAGAAGGGTAGAAGAAAATACCCTTTAGGTTCATAGTCTATTGTTTTACGTGCATGAAAAGTGTGTATATGCTAGGTGGCATTGCTAAGTGGCATGACAGAGCTGCCAAAATGGTCAGTGGAAACATTTAGCATGGTTGATCAGCAGCTGCATTCAATTCTTCAAACACTTTTGAGCATCCGGCATGTACAGGATTCTGTAAAGTTGCTCTTGAGGATACAAGATGGGTAACAAAAGATCCTGATCTTAGGAGCTTATAATCTAACAGAGCAGGTCCATAACGCATTTAGCTACACCCAATTCAGAGTGTGGTAAGTGCTACCACTGAGTGCCTGGGAAACACGGGGGGGTACTTCTAATTAGGAAGGGAGGAGGTGGGGAGTTGGAAACACTTAACTGGGAGGTGGCATCTGATATAAGTCAGGAAAGATGTGGAGTTTGAGTAGATGAAAATATGTGAGGGATTGGAAGAAAGAACAGAACGGAATAAATGCAGGCTACATTTGAGGAAGAGCTAGGAGCTCAACACAGCCGCAGTGTTGTGTGTGTAGGCAACAGTGGGGATTAAGGCTGGAAAGAGACGGTGGTAAGATTGGAGAGGGCTGTGAATGTCACCCTAAAGCTCTTGGACTACATTTGTTAGGAAACAGTGAGTAACATCAGGCAAAAATCTGAAGAACGAATTATGTGTAAAGAGTTCTACAACGCAATTTGAAGGAATAATGGAAGAACTTGACAATTTTGCCTTAAAGTAGTAGAGGTCACGGTCATTGACTGATGGAATAAAAAATCTGCTAAGAATTAATTAATTTATTCATTTAATTACTCTTCAGCCAGCAAGTATAGATTCCCATAGATAAAAGGTAATAGGAGAGTATTTTCTTAGGAATAAGATGTAAAAATCTTTATTGAATGTTTGCTCTATTTCAAAATTTGTAATTATTCTTGAGACACAAGTGTTTGTGTTTTGATCACAATCAAGGTGGATATTGTAACCACTGCACTGAAGTGAAGCCAATTATACTGTCCTTTGTCATGGCCCACTCAGAATCACAGGGACCTGGTTGTGTTTTTGCTGACCATGGGGACACGTTGGCATGGAGCTACTCACAGTTGCACCAGCCCCTTGTGCATATCAAACAGCTATCAGGCAGCTGGAAAAGGTTAAGGATACTATTGACGATTGCAAAACAGAACGAAGCTAATTTAAAGGTACACACAGTGTTAAAGCATTCTGAGCTCTGAGTTCTAACTAATATTAGAGGGGTTCATTTGAAAGACTTCAAGAAACTATAAATGCATATCTTCCCTTGAAGTAATTGTATATGCGTAATTATAATTGATTAGTTAGGGGCCATTTTGGCAACAATTGTCAATTTGAAACTTAAAATGTTCACTTTGGAGTATTCCTGTGTGAGTGATGTGTGCACTTTTTGGTCTTTATTCCCACAAATATCTACATTCAGAAAAGAAGAATGATATGTGAAACGGGGGGAGGGGTTATTTTTTCCCTCTTATTGGATTACATTATTCATTTTGTAATGGGGGGGTCCATGCAAAAAGAAGATTCAATTCACAGACATTTTCTGTATAGATAAATGGGCTCTATCAATTTAATCTATAAAGCAGAGCTGCAGTTCTTGCCAAATGAACGATGATGCCTCAGTTACCATAAAAACATTGAGGAAGAAAAGAATGGTTTCGAAATGGCTCATTTTTCAAAAGAGAAGAGGAAAAAAAATTAAATTTGTGATAATTAAATTTTAAAGTGGCAAATCAGTCACACTAAATATTAAAAAGCGGTACTTCTGATCTATCAAAATTAAAAATGTGCATACTCTGTGACCTAGCAATTCCACTCTGGCAATCTATTTCATGGCAGCACTAGTAAAACTGTAGAAAATACATTTAAAAGAATTTCGTTCCAGCCATAGTCTTGTATTTATTGAATCTTTGATTAAACATATATTTATCGAGGGCTTCCTGTGGTTTAAGCATACTCCTGAGCCCTGAGGACACAGCAGAAAGCAAGAGAGGCAAGGACAGTACCTTCCTGAGTTTTACATTATAGTGAGGAAAAATGGGCAATATTTAAGCAAAATTAGGAGAAAGAGAGAGAAAATTAGAAATTGTGGCAAATTATGAAGGGAATAAGTCGAGTGGTGAACTAGTGTTGGGGTGTGGGTGGTTGGGAAGAGTGAGATTCTTGGTTTAAGAAGAGTGATTCAAAATCCTTGAAGAAGTTCCATTTAGGCCAGAATGCCGAAGAAGCCAACCATATGGCAAACCAGGGGAGAAACTCTGAGACGAAAGGAAGAGCTTGGAGTTTTTGCTGACAGAAAGAAGCTAGTGTGTGTGAGGCCTGTGAGAGAAAACGAGGATGGCGTGAGATAAGGTCAAAGTGATGGGCAGGGACCAGATAGTGTAAATCTTGTAGGCCAAGTTGAATTAGGGTCTGATTCTAATTTCAATGGAAAATTATTGAAGGCTTTTAAAGCAGAGAGTAACATGATTTAATTAGGCTTTAAAGAGTTCATTTTGTTATTGCATGAAGAATATATGTAGGGGATTGTATTAGTCTACTCAGGCTGCTGTAATGAAATACCATAGACTGTCTTAAAAAACAGAAGTTTGTATCCTCCAAGTTCTCAGATCAAGGTGCCATCAGGGTTGGTTCCTGGTGGGCCTTTCTTCCTGGTTGTAGACAGCTGCCTTCTCGCTGTGTCCTCACATGGCCCTTCCCTCTGTGTGCACATGGAGAGAGGGAGAGATCTCTGGTGTCTCTTCTTCTTATAAGGACACTGGTCCTTTCGGATTAGGGCCCCACCTTACCACCTCATTTAAACTTAGTTACTTCTCTAAAGTCTCTATCTCCAAATACAGTCACACTGGGAGTCAGGGGTTCAACAAACGAATTTTAGGGGAACATGATTCAGTCCATAACAAGGATCAAGAGGAGGAACGGCTTTTGCAGAAGTCCAGGGAAGAATGATAGTGGCTTGGATTAGGGTGGTAACAGTGGAGGTGCAACTAAGCGAATGGATTTATATTTTGGAAGTAGAGCCAACAGAATTATGATGGGTTGAATGTAGAAGGAAAGGGAAAGAGAGGAATCAAAGAGGACACTTGGCTTCTTGCCTTGAGAGAAAGGGTGAATGGTGGTGCCATTTAATGAGATGTGGAAGTCTAAGCGAGTAATGGATTTGGGGAAGGAGTGAATAATTTTGGCCTTATTAAGTTGAGATGCCACCAAGACCGTTAGATCTATGAATCTCTAGTTCTGAGTAGAGACTGGGTTGGAAATACACATTTGGGAGTCATTGGACATCTCTCCCCGAATCTAGTCTCAAATCCAGCTGCCTTTTCAACCTTTCCACTTTTACATCTAATACATCTCAAACTTAACAAGCCTCAATATGCTCTCTTGATTTTCCCTCCTGGGTAGTTTGTATTACATAAAATAGGTTAAAATGGAACTACATATCTCAGAATCCCCTTCTGTGGCAGTCACACCGTAAGGTGATCCCCTGGTGAATCATACCTGTGTCTCACGCCCTTCCTTTGAGTGCAGGCAGGACCTGTGACTCACTTCTAACCGCTGGAAAATGGCAAAGTTATGGGATGTTACTCACATGAATGTAGAAGATTCCATCTCAACTGACTGAAAGTGAAATTCTCCCATTGGTCTTGAGGAAGTAAGTTGCCATGTTATGAGAAGGCCTGTGAAAGAGCCCTGTGGCAGGAAACTGTTGGTGGCCTCCAAGACCAGAAGGCCAACAGCCAACAAGAAGCTGGGACCCCTAGTCCTACAACCACAAGGAAATGAATTCTGCCAACAACCAAAATGAGCTTGGAAATATATACTTCCCTAGTCAAGCCTCCAGATGAGATGCAGCCCAGTGGACACCTTGACTGTAGCCTTGTGGGACCCTGAATGGAGGACCCAACTGAGCCATGGGACTTCTGACCCATGGGAACTGTGAGATAACAAATAGAAACAAACTGTTTTTAAGCCACCAAGTTTGCGGTAATTTGTTACGCAGCAGGAGGAAACTAATACATAACGCTGTATGGTCCTGGTTAAAATTGGTGAGAGATTTGGAGGATGAAAGTAAAGCAGTGGTCATTACTCCTTGAAGTTCATTAAGGTTGGATGGGAAGATAAAAAGGCACAGAGGTGCAAGCGGGTTTCAGCTTGTCCTCATTTTCCTCTGCTCCATATCTGACCCTTCCTTCCAATGGTTGACTTTGACCAACAGTGGCCCCAGGTCTATGACCTGGTGCTTGGTGTTGGTCCCACAGAGATGGCAGCTACACAGAGGTACAGCTTCATATAGACCTCTCCACAAGCTTCCTCCTGGCAGTTCCACCTAGACGGCCAATCAAGCCTGGCTTCTTAAACTGGCTGAGTGGCCACTCCTTTACCCATCCTCTTACTCCTCTCTCCGGATCTTCACTTTCCCAGCTCTTCCCACAACTGCGTAAAGTCTAGTTCCTATAAGAAATCCCATAGCATTCAGTTTCCCCAGTTGAAATGTGTCTGATGCATTCACCAAAGCTGTGTCGCCTGCGGTCTTCCCCTTTTTGCAGTTGATGACAGCTCCATCCTTCTGGTTATTTTACCCAAAAACTTTGGATTCATTCTTTCTTTCCTTTACACCTACATCTAATCATTAGGAAATAGGATCAGGTTTATTTGACTTCAAAATACATCCAGAATCCTATCAGTTCTCACCACCTCTACTACTACCACCCCAGTCCAAGCCATTCTCTTCCACTTCCACCACTGCAATAGTCTGTTGAACTGGTCTTCCTATTTTTAACCTTAAATCCCACTATCTACATGGCAGCCAGAGCGATATTCAGAAACATTAGTCAGATCTTGTGACTCCTCTGCTCTAAACCTTGCAGTGGCTCCCTTGTCATTTAGAGTAAAAATCTGTTGTTCTTGCCTACCTTCTCATTTCCCCTTTGTATCATCTCCTACCTTTCTTCCCACTTGCAAGCTGCATGGCAGCCACACCAGTCTTGTTGCTGGTCTTCAAACACATCAAGCATGCTCCTGCCTTAAGGGTCCTGTACTGGCTGTTTCCTCTGCCTGCAGCCCACTTTACCCACAAGTCCACATGGGTAACTTCAGCTCATCTTCTCACTGAGCCACTCCTATTTAAAACTGCAACCTGCCCACTCTCCTCTCCCCCTCCTCCCATTTTGGAACCCCTTTACCTTGCTCTCTATTTTTTTTCTTTTCCAAAGCTCTCATCACTCACTTCCAGCATATCCTATAGTGTACTTATTCATTATGATTGTTATTTATTGTCTATCTCTCCTTAGTAGAATGTAAATTCCACTGGAGCAGGGACCTGTGTCTCTTTTATTCTCTGCTCCATCCCAAGTGTCTCTAATTGTACCTCATATAGAGTAAGGGCTCAAAAAATATTTGTGCTGTCAATGAATATACACACAATTTAACATGAAGGGATGGGGTGAAGAAGAGAGTGTAGAGAGAGTCTGAGGAGAGACTTAGCGAGAGTCTAGGAAGAAAGTGTAGGTAGAGGAGAGGGCCCAGGACCACAATCAGTGACAGAACCAAAATGAAGGTGAGAAGCACAAGCAGAAGATAATGAATCAGTAACGAAACCTAAGAAAAGATCAATAAAGTAGGAAGAAAACCAGGAGAGTGCAAGTTCATGAAACTAATAGAAGAGGATATTTCATAAAATTGACAGCGTGGTCATCAGTGTCAAATGATGCTGAAACGTTAAGTGAGGTGGACACAGAAAGACCTTTGGATTTGGCAAGAGTTCTTTTTTTTTCCTCCTCCCCAAAGTCCCAGTGCCTGGTTGTATATTCTAGTTGTAAGCCCTTCTGGTTCTTCTATGTGAGCTGCTGCCACAGCATGGCTACTGACAGACGGGTGGTGTGGTTCCATGCCCGGGAACTGAACCCGGGCCGCTGAAGCAGTGAGCACTGAACTTTAACCACTAGGCCATCCGGGTTGGCTCAAGGATTCTTTTCTTTTCTTTTTTTTTTCTTTCTGCTTTTTCTCCCCAAACTACCCCCCATACATAGTTGTATATTTTAGTTGTGGGTCCTTCTAGTTGTGGCACGTGGGATGCTGCCTCAATGTGGCCTGATGAGTGGTGCCATGCCTGCGCCCAGGATCTGAACTGGTGAAACCCTGGGCTGCCACAGTGGAGCATGCAAACTTAACCACTCGGCTATGGGGCCGACGCCTCAAGGATTCTTGACATAAGCCTTTTGTGGAGTGGTAGGGACAGAACTCTGATTGGAGTGGGAAGAAGAGAGAACTAGATGTGTGGAAGTAGAAACAGGGACTATTACTGTAACTCTTGAGAAATTTGGCTGTAAAGGAGAACAGGAAAATGGGATGGTAGCTGGAGGGGCCCACAAGGTCACATTTAAAAAAAACAGGTACTATCCCATGTTTGTATATTCCCTCCAATAAAGAGGGAGAGATTGATGAGGCAGGAAAGGGTATGATATTTAGAAAAATCCTTTTAGCTTTGCAGGTGGAAACCAGGTTAGCCAAAATCCTGTGTATGGCAAACTGATGTGGGTAGGCTCAGGTATCAGCCGATGAACTTGGAATTGCCTGTAGCATCTGCAGCAAAGCAATGTTTTATACTAAGAGTTACCATCATTGTGTGCTCAGCTCTTTCCATAGATAAATTGGGAACAATAGAGCTTCACCAAAAATGAAGTGGTAGATAAACTACAAGACCCATATCTATTAGAAGCAGGGTAATTCTTTTATTCATTTTTAAAGTTTTAATTAAATTATTACTTTTAATAAATTATAATACCTTTGAAATGAAGAGTATTTAATAAAAATTTCCCTGCCCAGTAGCAACGAAAGCTATCAGTTTACCATTTTCCTGTGTATCCTTCCTAAGATAGGGTAATTATTTTTTATTTTTTACAGTTAGTTTTTTCTTTCTTTTTTTTTTTTTTAAAGATTGGCACCTGAACTAACAACTGTTGCCAATCTTTTTTTTTTCTTTCTGCTTTTTCTCCCCAAATCACCCCCAAGTACATAGTTGTTTATTGTAGTTGTGGGTCCTACTAGTTGTGGCACGTGGGACACCGCCTCAGTGTGGCCTGATGAATGGTGCCATGTCTGTGCCCAGGATCTGAACCAGCAAAACCCTGGGCCGCCACAGCGGAGTGCGCAAACTTAACCACTCAGCCACGGGGCCGGCCCCAGGGTAATTATTTTTGAGCAAAGTTTTTGCTTTTACAATGTCAGACATGTTGAAAAGTACTTTACAGGCACTATCTCATTTCATCTTCACAATGAAGCTGTGAGGTTGGTAATATTACAGATAAGGAATTGAAGGTTACATAAGTTAAGCGACTTGTCCAGAATTACACTGCTGGTGAGTGGCGGGGTTATGATTTTATTCCTGTACCATACAGAATTCAACGGCATCAGTGGTTCTAACATTTTGGTCTTGGGACCCCTATTTCTTAAAAACAATAGAGGATCTCCCAAAGCTTTTGTTTCTGTTCTTTGTATCTGTCAATATTTGCCATATTAAAAATTAAAGTTGAGAAAATTTAAATTAAAAATTAAAATTATTTGGGGGCTGGCTCAGTGGCGTAGCAGTTGTTTGCACATTCTGCTTCAGTGGCCCAAGGTTCACTAGTTCAGATCCTGGGTGTGGACATACGTACCACTTACCAAGCCACGCTGTGGCAGGTGTCCCACATATAAAGCAGAGTAAGATGGGCACGGATGTTAGCTCAGGACCAATCTTCCTCAACAAAAAGAGGAAGATGGGTGGCAGATGTTAGCTCAGGGATAATCTTCCTCCAAAAAAAAAATAATAAAATTATTTGTTTGAAACAGGTGTCCCAAATTTGTCATAAGCATTGCTGCCTGTGAGTGAGAATGGGTTTGAATTTACTCATGTACTTCCTTTCTTGGTGGACTTTCTGCTGCATTGTACCTGTCTGTTCACTTGCTTGTCCTCCCACTACCAAGTGAACTTTTTGCATGAGGACTGTTTCTTAAGCGTGCTTTACCTTGATTCTCTCATATGTCAAAGGCGAGCAGTAATAGTACCTACCTTTTTGAGTTTGTAAACTTTAGTGGGTTAACTCTTAGATGGTGCCTGACACATCGTAGGCATTTA
This sequence comes from Equus asinus, assembly GCF_041296235.1. Taxonomy (NCBI): domain Eukaryota; kingdom Metazoa; phylum Chordata; class Mammalia; order Perissodactyla; family Equidae; genus Equus; species Equus asinus. The sequence continues at coordinate 13,590,857 of NC_091819.1, forward strand.
ACAAGTGCTGGATTTTATTATTATTGTCTTAGGCATCCAGGGGATGCTTCTACACATAAGATATTCAATAAATATTTCTGGAAGGGATGATTGAATAAATGGATGAGTCTAAAGCAGTGGAAATCCCACAAGGCATTTTCAGCGGATAGCACCCTGGCTTGTATGGAGAATATATGGAGAATAATATTTTGAAAAAAGGCATAGCATCTTACAAAAGTAAGCATATCTTTTAAGTTCAATTTATGAACACTATCCTAGTAAATGTTTGTTGTGGAGACCTAGCAGATATTGGATAAATGTACATTGAATAATCAAGTAAATTCTTCCTTATTACTGACTTCATTTATTTGGTGTTTAGAAATTTATTTACACATATATATAAAGTGGATCATATAATAATGAGTATGATTTTTCATTTTTATCTCTAGGGAGTGCAATATGATACAGTTTTTTGTGTTCTTACAACCTCTGATATTGGGGGTGGACTGAAAAAGATAATGCCTTTCTCTAATGAAGAATAAATATGACTATTAGGTAGTATAGGAAATTTGCATAGGGAGGTTGATGCTATAAAACCCAAAATGACATTTTCCAGAGGCTCTGGGTATTAGGATGGCAGACATTCATTCAGTCCCCACGGATCGGGTTATCCTTGGAAATAGGAAAATGTGAACAATTTTATGATGATAAATGTAAAAATGTACATAAAATGGGAATTCTAGGAAAGTAGAAAAAATTAAACAAGTGCACTCAAAAATAGACCAATCAGCTTTAAAATAAAATAAAACAAAGGCCTGAATCAGCCTTCTACTCCATAAAGGTCCAGGACCAGAGAGTTTTACCAGTGAAGTTTTTGGTTGTGGCTTTTAATTAAATCTGCGAGTAACAGATAATTGATATTATGTACAAAGTCTTCTAAAAAATAGGAAAAGTGGACCAGATACCAAACTCATTATATGACATTAGGATAATATCAGAATTGGACAAGAGCATATCAAGAAAACTATGTTATGTACCCAGATCACTTGAGATTAGATGAAAAAGTCATAATATTGGCAAATAGTATTCAACAGTATATTTAAAGACATATCATGACTATATAGGATTTAGCCCTTAGAAGTTGATTCACATACGATCATCTCAATAGAATTAACAAAATTACCACCCATTCATGTTAAAATCTCTTAGCCAAATGAAAATAGAAGAGATTATCCTTAATCTGATGAACAGTATTTAGTAAAATCATATTTAATGCTAAAGCCTTATAAATCTTCCCATGACTATAACAATCAAGTCAGACAAGATGCCCTTTAGTCATCATTGTACTGGTAATCCTAGGCAAGGCCAGACCAAAAAAAGAAAAAGAGAGAGAGAGGTATGCAGAAGAGATTGTTAGAGCTCACCAAATATCCATTTACTCTTCCACATTCTCCAGCTTTCCTGCACCTAAATGGGGTTATATGACTAATTCTTGTCAATGGGATGTGTGGAGAAGGGATCTAAGCCACTTTCAGTCCTGGACCTCAACAACATCTTACAGAGCCCTCCAGCATGTTCTTCCCCTATCATGGCCTGGCATTAATACAAGATGGCAAAAAGCAGCCAAACCCACTATTGCTTTCCGTCTCTCTCTTGTGTTAAGCACTGATATTTGGAATTTTGTTATCACAGCATATCCTATCCTATCTTATCCTATTTTGACTAAAACAAAGCACATGCATTTGGAAGGATGAGAAATAAGGTTAATGACTACTTAAAAAGTCCAAAGCTTCTAAAAATAAATTATTGTAGAGTTCAGCAATGTTATGATCAAACCCAGAAATCAGTTGTATTTTCCAATAAGAAATATGACGTCCAGATTCCAAAACTTACAGTCTATAATTACAGGAAAGGTGGGAAATCATGGAGCCTACATTCTAGTCAAGAATATTTAGTTACAGTGAACAGGAAAGAATTTTGACTGGAGAAAGAGAGGAATTGAAAGGATAGGACGCAAGCACATGAAATTCAACTTGGACTCTTAGAGACTGGAAAACTGTCAGAACCTGGAGTTTCTCTTTCTCTCTCTGCGCTGCATAATATTTCTGTCTTCTCTTTCTCTTAACTTGCTTTATTTCTTTACTTATTGCCCAACATGACTACCAATTTCCAGTCTAAATAACCTTACAGCTTTAGTACTCATGGCTATCTGACCACCGTTTCTGGGCATCTTCAGAAAGAGAGTGTTGTTAGAGTGGCTGTTAGCTGGGCAATGGATTGGCTGGCCTTGGGTCAGCTATTGCTGAGGAAGGGTAGGGTCAAATTGTAGAGCCCTATGCCCCTAGGTTCCTTTTGTGGCATAAATTCTAAGTGATGGCAGGTCTAAGGGAGAGGATGCATGGTCATCTTAAAACAAACACTCCCAATCAAGGTCATATCTTTGATATTAGATTGCAATATGGCTGAGGATTGCCCTCCATGACTGTCTCTGGAAGGACTTTCCTCTTGGCAAGGCTGGTTATTGATCTGACTAACATCCTGTCTCCTAGATTTGAAGTGGTCCTGAAGCCTATGCTTCAACGAATGCAAGATGCTTTCCGACATCACTTACCTGCTCTCCTAGATCCTATTTCATTGCCATAGTCAAGTGGAAGGATCAAGTCCAAACTTTTCTAATTTGAAGGTCAGGTGGATGCCATAGCCTGGATCTGGTCAGGAAGCAATTGGGGTCAGGACTGCCAGGCCTTATCAGCAAGCACTCCTGCAGCCTGCCAGTTCCGGTTCATGCTTTGCCCCCTTTGTCTACACCCTGTGCTCCAGCCTCAAGATTCAGAGGGTCTGGTTACAACACTCTTCAATGAGATTTTGCTTTGGATCATGGCTTCCCGTTTGCTCAGAGGCCCTTCCATGACTGGCAACTCCTGACCATCCTCAAAAACACACATTTAATTTCATCTCCATTTGGAAGAGTTTTTTGACCCTTAGGAAATTACCTACTCCTCCTCTCTGCTCTTTATGTTGTTCCTGGCATTTTTACACTGCGTTAAGGTGGTCCATTTACCTGCCTTCTCTCCCCACTAGACCTTGAACACTTAGAGAACAAGAACTGTGGATACACAATATGTTTGGCGCCCTAAGGGTGCTCAATAGATTTTCTGCTGAATGGGTAAATTATCTTTTACTTAAATTTATTTTATTTTTATTAAATATTAATTTAATATTTTTAATTAATTAATTTTTTGAGGAAGATTAGCCCTGAGCTAATTGTTGCCAATCCTCTTCTTTTTGCTGAGGAAGATTGGCCCTGAGCTAACATCCGTGCCCATCTTCCTCCACTTTATATGTGGGACGCCTGCCACAGCATGGCTTGCCAAGGGGTACCATGTCCACACCCGGGATCCAAACCAGTGAACCCCGGGACGCCAAAGCAGAACATGCACACTTAACTGCTGTGCCACCAGGCCTGCCCCTAATTTTTTATTAAATACATTATCTTATTGGCAATATGCTAGGCGTCTGAAAACATATTTACCATGGAATATACCTCATTTCTTTGAATCCAGAGTTCCGTCTATTTCAGGACATACTGTTATTTTATATATCCCTAAGAAAGAACAAAAAGGCTTCCAAAAGAATGAAGATACAACGATTTTTTTATCACTTAGAATTTTTATTTTATATTTGTTGAAAGACACCTTTAGACTTGTATGGGCACAGGTTTTTTTTTTTTTAATTGTATATTAAGCTTCTGTTTCTGTGCCTTTATGTGTATACAATAGCTTTTCATTTTAATGCCAAATCATAGTGTAATCTTTCTGAAGACATTTTAAGTGGCAATTAAACTCAGTGTGTGTGGTACCAACGGCATCTATAACTCAACTGAAGTGATGAGAGCATGAATGGCGTTGATCAAGTTTATGCAGGCACAGGAAATGACAAGTACGTAACAACTGCCACCTACAGCGACTGTGAGATTGTTAGATGTGCATAAGTTCAGAGATGGAGAAATGGGAAAAAATGTTCATCATAAAAATCAATGAGATTTCTGTTCTCCGTTTTCCGAGCATCTGTCCTGAATGGTAAATTTCCCCTATGGTAAAAAGCCAGTGTGTAACTTCCAGTCCATTTACTTTGGCAAAGTGAGCCGACTGGTTCTTGGGGACAACAACAATGGGACCAAAAAGCTAAAGCTGGCCTAAAGGACAGCCGAAATGCCCTGACACCCTGGCTACGGTGGAACTAACAATGGCACAAAGCGAAAACTAGACCTAGGAAGCTACAAACGACGTTGTGAGGATGGTCACAAATGGACTGTGGCTGTGCACGCAGAACTGTTTGGAAAGGCACATCTGCCACTACATTCAAGGACGGCTAATGGCACACTTTTTATCCTCACTGAAAACCTTTTTTCTTTTTTGTCTAAATGTCTGGTAAAAATGACTATGCAGAATTAAAAACAAGCTTTGATTCGCCTCAATGAAAATAAGACCCACAACTTGTAGCTGCTTTCAGAGATTCCTAGCATATATTCTTTACGCTTTTAATTCTTTTCCTAAAAAGTGTCTCAAAGGGTTACAGGCACTTTCCAAGTACGTCAAGTCTATTAAATTGTTTAATCCTTAAAACAACCTCATGAGAAAGATGCTGTTATTCCCCTCATTTTTCAGATACAGAAGTGGATGTAAAGAGAGTTGAGGCGAACTGTCCACGGTCATAGAGTAAAGGGCAGACCAGGATCTGAGCGGAGGCATTCTGAGTATGGAGCCTGTGCCCAGAACCTGGAAGGTGTGCTGGGTTTTGCATCAAACCCTTCTCACCCACCCCCCGCCCCAGGACCACAAGACTTTGGAAGGTGGAAGCCAGCCTGTGCCATTTCTTGATATAGAGAGGTTCTCACTTCTTTCTTCCAGGGGACCAGTGAAGGCTTCCTCTGATCTTTAACCCAAGCTTGCTCACTGTTCTGCTCTATGGGGAGTCAGGCTGAGTGACAATCTCAAGGGGAACAGGATTGCTTTTCAAATAAACACAGCGCCAAGAGTTTGCCTGTAAGTCAGGAAAAGCAGACATTATGAGACTAAAAAATGATGACACTTGAGGCTAAGAGAAAAGATATTGTAAAGATAGACCACGGAGAAACGTCCCCGATTCACTTGTACCCGGCTCCAAAGGGGTTAACCGGTTATCGACAGTCAGAGCCCTACTGGTTTAGCTAGATGTTGGTGACACGCTTACGCAGTGGAGGCACGATATTGAGTTGTTGCTTTGAAAACACTTTACTATAATAGGATTTAAATTTTTCCCTTTTCTCTGGATTTTTCACTTAATATTGAAATTAAATTAAAGCATTAAGTCAACCAGCTTAGGGCAAAGCAAATTATGTCGGGTTCAGCATTGAGGGCTTCGTTATGGAATATCTATTGACTCAAGCTTATTAACTTGTAAATCCCCTAGTTTTAGATTATGATCTATTGATTATCTGCTTTTATTTGCATTTTAAATGAATAAACAAAAAGAAATGATCACGGTTTAGTCATTACACCTTAAGAGAAAATGTACTTAAGCTAAGCATACTTAATTAAAAATAAAAACAACTTTTATTTGCTCTGAGAGCTAGATGTTGTGGTTCTTATTTCCAGGTAGGCAAATCAAAGATTGTTTTTAATTTTGCATGGTAATTTTTGTTGGACATTTGGACAAAACAGGAAAAAAATTTCTCACTGAGGATAGAGAGTGTGCTATGAGTTTGGCATTTTGAATGCATTATTAAAATTGTTCCAGGGCTGACCTGGTGGTGTAGTGGTTAGGTTTGTGCACTCCACTTCAGCGGCCCAGGGTTCACAGGTTCAGATCCTGGGTGTGTACATATGTACTGCTCACCAAGCCATGCTGTGGTGACATCCCACATACAAAATAGAGGAAGACTGGCACAGATGTTAGTTCAGGGCCAATCTTCCTCACCAAAAAAAAAAAAAAAAAAAGTTCCACAATCTGTTATTTTGCTTGGCTGGTCTTAGCAAAAAGGCAAAAAGGATCTCTGTTCTATGCAGGAGGAAATTCTCTGAGAAGCCCTGTGACTCATGTCTGGGGAATGAGACAACCTCTGAGACTCCAGGAACTTTAATCAAAAAGCAGTCAACTTAGCATCTGAAGACCTGAGTTCAAGTCGTGGCTCTGTCACTCATACTAGAGGGACCTTATGCAAATTACCTACTTTTTCTGAGTCATGGATTCTAACAGTTAATACTTTTCTCAGGAACCTCTGTGAAAATTATACCAGATGACCCTTCTGAAAGAGCCTGGCACATGGTTGGCACTCCGGCAGAGTGTTCTGAATCAGATCCTTGTTAACAGAAGCCGTGAAGGAAACATAGAGGCCTGTTGATCTCAAAAGGCAATTGTTTCAAGTCGATTTTACGCTTTGTTTGGAACTCTCAGCAAAGAAAAGTGCTGTTATTGGTTTATGGTCCGAGGGTCAAATCCACAGTCAAATATTTATTTAGCATTTACTTTTTTCTAGCATGGTGCTAGGCATTAAAGGAAGTGGAAAAGAAATAGAAAGCATGCAACTTTTGGATTTCATGAATTGCAACCCATTAGGAATGCAAGACTCACATTCATGAGACCAGCTAAAAACACATGGAAACTAGCATGAAAGTGTATACATTGGAAGTCATCACGGGCTTGAGCAGCCACAGAAGACTCCACAAAAGGATGGGCTTTAAATATCAATGTGTAGGAAATGTACTAGATACACATGACGTAAGAGTAGCACTGTGTCATTCAATGCAGGATTTAAGCAATGAAAACAAATGTAAAACTCATAGAATCTTAGAGTCAGAAGGGAATTTATAGTTAGTAATTTGACCTTCACATCTGGTGCAGAAATCCCAGAAGACTGGATCGAAAGACAGGGAGGGGAAGCATCCTTTCAAACACAATAAGAACTAAAGACCCATTTGCACAAGTTTTATTTACTGTAACTGAGACTCTGGAATCTGCTGATTTAGAGTTTTAGGAGAGAAATGCTTCCATGATGGTTTCATTGAATGGAAAGTAGAAAATTGTTGCCTTGCTGTTTTGATTGCCTTGTGCCACTAGGCAAGGAGGGAAAAAATGGGAGCTTAGACCAGTGGCTGGGGTGATTGATAAGATAAAATAGGGATGCTATTACATAATGGAGGTTGGCAAGCTTAGCCATGAGCCTGGAAATCCTTCCCCGCCTCCCTCACTCTTTTTGAGCATCTTGCCAGGCTGATGGAAGAACACCACAGTCTTATCAAGGCAAGACCACTAAGAACCCAGATCCTTCAGGAACGGGTTTGGTTGATCTCATCAGCCAAATAACCCCAATTTATCAGGGAGCTAAGAAAGGGAAGTCATAATTGTCACTACTGGCCTCCTGACCTATTACAGAAAAAAATTCTGTAGACTATACTGTTTCCATTTTTTGTTGGGTCATGTATATAAATATTCATTATTACTGTATATATGATATATTGGGGTGGTTACCTTTACTATTTAATTTTTGGGCTACAGATTATCAAAATGGGATTAGGAAAAAACTAGAGAAAGATTGGGGACATTATCAAGAGCAGCTGGGCCTAAGTTGGATATAGTAACTGGAAGAAACTTATCTCTATTTTGCAATGAGCGAGTCCTATTCTGGTTTACCTGGAATATGGGGACATTTGGGAAGAATATATGGGAAGAAAGGAAGGATGTTAGATGGCCACGGGATGGCCTGGCATTCAAGTAAGACTTCATTATTATGAAGTCCACCAGTATGTCAAAGTTATGGACCCAAAGAACAGATTTGGAAACTGGGAAAATGTCTGTGTTACATAACTCAACTGATGGTTGAGCCTTATAACCCCAGGCAATGAAGCATTTATCTGTCCAAGCAGTGTTAAAGGGATGTCAGTAGTTGAACATGACCTTTCAGAATCCTGGGTTGAAAGTCATTGCACATGCCGGTGGGTCCTGGAAATTAGCTGGACTACCCAGGGACCAAACGCAGCCTCCTGAAGCACAGTATCTGGTTATACATCCCCATTCCTGAACGGACAGTTAACTGCTTGCTTTGCTCCTTTCTTCCTTCAAATCTCTGCTCCAATGTCACCTTCTTGGGAGACCTCCCGTGGCCTCCCTCCATTAAATACCACCCTCCCTGTCCGAACAGCCCAACACCCTCCTCACTCCCACGACTGGCCAACATACACTCCCCTGACCGGCCAGCTCAGCCCCTCTGATCCCTCATCCATGATTTATCTTTCTCCGTTGCCTTTCCTTATGCTGTTCCTTGTCTTTCTCCACCAGAATAAAAGTTTCAAGAGGGAAGGATTTTTGTCAGGTGTGTTCACTTCTGGGTACCCAGCTGGTATATATTAGGTGCATATGGATTACATAAGTGAATGAATTAAGTTCTGGATCAGTCCCTGGAAAGGGAAGAACGGAAGTTTTACGATATGGAGGAGTTGGAACTATTTATCTCATTTATTTGTTGGCTTTTAGCAGATAGTGTTACGTTACAGTTTATGGTTCCGTGATAAGTGGGTTTATGGATTATATTACCTAGTTTAGCTATACTATCTTTAGAAACATGAATGACTTTCCAGATTCCTGAAATAATTAAAAACTATGATTCCAATATAATATTAATAATTCATACATAAATGAAGAACAAGTAAATGACCAGTTTGATATTTCTTACTTATAATACAAGCTCTTTACTCACTGCAGTATAAACACTGATAGTCCAATCATATTTGCCCAAAAGTTGACAAAAGTGTTTAAAATTATCAAGGCGATCCCTTGGAAAATGGATTGATATCTGGTATTTTTAATGATAAATCCTTCAATAAAAATATACTGTGCCTTGAGGTACCAGCTGATGATAACATTAGCTCATGATTAATCAAATATTCTATCGATAATTTTATCTACATCTATTCCTTTTAAAATTTATATTTTCATTGTGTAAATAATATTTGTTCATATTTTACAATTTATAAAAAAAGTAAACAGTCATATAATGGGGACGTGTGCTCCCAAAGTTATTATTTACAGGAGTATGCATTCCAAAAAATTTGGATACAGCTGGCCTATATTAACATCCTTCCTTCAGCAAAGCTGTTATTATCATGGGAAACAGAACAAAATCATTTTCCTATCTGAAAAATAAAATGGAAACTGATCACCAGTTTATCACGAATAAAGTTCTAAAATAAGAACAAGTAACTCACTTAGGTCGTTGTCTTGTAATGGACAAAGTCTAGCAACACTTTTTGGAAGATAAATGCTTAAAGATAATTTGTAAAAAAAAAAAAAATCTCATCCCCTTGACTAATTTCCCAGTGGGAAGTGCTGACTATTATTGATAAAAATGATACTGATGGTCATTGCCCAGATGGCACTTTGAAGAATACAGTTGGAGACAAAAGCTCTATAAAATGTGCACGTCACAAAATTACACTAAACTTGTATTACGCACTTGGGCTATTTTAACCAGTTAGACTGTTACATTTATTTTATTAGTTCTTTTGGCTATTTCTCAGGTTGGATGATTTGATTTAAATTCTCTGTTAAGCTTAAAGACTAGAGTGAAGAAGACCAATGTAAACCTAAGTGGTTTCAGCAAGGGATAAAATATTTACACTGCCTCTCACGCCCGTGTTACTTACAAGATTGCAAGTAATCAGTTACCCTGTAAAAGGTAGGGCGCTGGGAGGCAAGCTGGGAGCTATGGGTACACAGGGCTCTCCCCATCCCAGGAAAGCGAGCTTCAGTTATCAAGGTGACTGTCATCTTAACAATTGTGCAAACGCATCATTCACTGTGGGTGACTAGAAACAGATGAAGAGGAGCTGAAAAATGGAAGAATTTTCCTTGTCTCGTGTCTCTCTGATAACTAGGCAGACTACAGAGCATGAAAGATGAGGGCTGCCCCATTCAAACCGGAGCACGTAGTCACCATCTGGGCCTTTTAAAAGTAGGACACATGAAATGCTCCGATGTATCCCCCAACAGGGTACAATAACACAGCAGTAAAAAGAAAACTACACTGAGCTGTGGCCACTTGCACACTTGTGATCATTCTAGCCCGAGAAGAGGCAAGGATGTCCCAAAAACCTTTGCTTTGATGCATCCTAACTGCTCACATGTTGGGTGCACAAATGACTTCCGTGTCTTAGCAGGAGTGCGCGGTATGTGGACACGTCCAGCAGAGGACACTCTCCTCATGGAAAGAAAGGGGTCGACTCTGCTGGATGGAGAGCTCAGCTTGAGGGCTTAAAAATGAAAAGACTCGGTAGACCACACACGCTAAATAGTCATTTCCTTTCAGAAACATCCACTGTTGAAACAAATGTTGACTTTTAAGATGATGTCTGGCTTTCAAAGGTGTACCCAATTGAGTCGTTTCTTTTAGATGCTGCCAGATGAAGACCTTTAATTTTCTTAACGAGAATTACTAAGTTATTCAAAAGTGAGGAAACGGAGAGCATCAACACTACCTTTTCGGATCTTTGAAGGTGAGAGTTCAGAATTTCTTATGTCTGGAAATTCTGTCACCTTCCATAGATCCTCAAGGCACCTAGTCTAGCGACACTGCGTGGTGAGTCACTGCTGTTATCAGTTAAAAAACCCTCAAGCCCTCGCTCTCTTCTACCTTATTCTTCTGATATACATTTTGCAATAAGAGAGAACATTATAGGAATAAACGTCAGATATGTAAAAGCATATAGTCTTTGGTCACAAAATGAAAATGCCTAAGTTAATATGTTTAATATGTACATTTCAGTGGAATTTCAATTATATAGATAGTTTTATAATCCCTTAAGTTCTTTCATATTTGAAAAAATGAAGATTCACAAGATCAAGTAAATTCACAGGCTTCTCATCTGCTGGGTTGTGACTTGATGCATATAAGGTCTACAAAATGACATTGCTTGTAAAAAGGGGCATCAAAACATCCTAGTGAAACGAGTAATTGTTGGAAGTACAGTCATGCATTGCATAAGAATGTTTGTGTCAGCGATGGGCCACATATACAACGGTGGTTCCATAAGATTAGTCCTATACAGCTTAGGTGTGTAGTAGGCTATACCATCTTGGTTTGTGTAAGTGCACTCTATGATGTTCACACAACAGTGAAACCGCCTACCGACGTGCTTCTCAGAACATATCCCAGTTGTTAAGCGACACATGGCTATCATTTAAGACTGTCTTTCTAACTTAGTAAGGAAAGAAACTCTAAGAAAATACAAATGAGAGACTTAAAGAGAATGTATTTCAGGAAGAAAACTCATTTAGGGAGAATCTTTCCATTTAAATTTCCTTGCTTCCAGTGAAAGAGGAAAATTCCTCCATATTTTTGCTGGAATTCCCCAAAGAATTTTTTTGGGGGTCTCTCTTCATGCATCATTTTTTATTCTACTCCTTGCTCAGAATTCTTATTAGCCAATCTAACCATTCAATTTATCCTGCTTATTTTGTAATAAATAAATAGCACATACTGTTAATTGGCCACCTGAGGTTCAAAGAGGGGAAATATAGAGTTGATGTCTGAACACTGCAATGTGCTGACAACATATTGACCACACTCTATTTCACAAGATTTGAAATCAAGCTTCCTGGCCCTATTCACCCCTCCCTCCCTCCCGCCATTCCTCGACCGTCTGTGGGACTAATATAATTTTTTTTAAAGTGATTTATTTCTAACAGATGTGATCATCCAGCCACAGGGACCTGGATGCACAATGCCCCTAACAACTTTAATTTCTGGATATAATAAGCATATATTCCACTAATAAATAATTATCGCTCCATCAAAGGAAAGATGCCAAGGCACGAGGCACGATGACCAGGTACTTCTGAGCAGAAAGGACAAGTAGATGGGCTCTCCTGAGGCCCCGATGATGCTTAACCTAAATGTGCTAATTATTGTACTTCTAGAACATGGTAGGTCATGAAGGAAGAACATTAGTTATGGTTTAATGTACACAGCAATATTTAGAAAGCTAATTTTAAGTATACATTAAATTTCTTGTAAACTAGAATTTACACGGGATTAGGTGAAAAAAGATGGCAGCATAGGTCCTGCTACAAACAAAGTTTACTGACGATATCAGAGGAGTGATCTGCCTTTCCTTCCTCCTAGTTCTTTAAGGGGCTCTTGTGGCATCGGGAGGTGTATCCTTATCATTTCGGCTGTGGTCAGCACTCCACTTTTGAATGCTGGTGAGGTGGCCCAGGCAGTGCCACAAAGCCAGTGATGACATCAGAGGTTTGCCTGATGAGGGTTGGGTTGTGATCCAGCAGGTCCTCAGCTAAGTGAGGCGTCGCCTGAATATCGTGGACTTTAGGTAGAATTTTACGTTTTTATTTATTTATTTTTTAGTTTTAGTTTTGGTGAGGAAGATTAGCCCTGAGCGAGCATCTGTGCCAATCTTCCTCCATTTTGTATGTGAGATGCCACCACCACATGGCTTGACGAGTGGTATGTAGGTCCGTGCCTGGGATCCGAACCTGTGAACCCCAGGCCGCCGAAGTGGAGTATGTGAACTTAATCGCTATGCCACCAGGCCTGCCCCTTATGTTTTTAATTTTTTTTTTTTTGCAGGGAAAGATTCATACTGAGCTAACATCTTTTGTGAATCTTCCTTTATTTTTTTCCTCCCCAAAGCTCCGGTGCATGGTTGTGTCCTAGTTGTAAGACCTTCTAGTTCTTCCATATGAGCCGCCACAGCATGGCAACTGACAGACGGGTGGTGTGGTTCTGTGACCGGGAGATGAACCCGGACCACTGAAGTGGAGCGCCCTGAAATTTAACCACTAGGCTGTCAGGGCTGGCTCAAGGTAATATTTTAAATGAGTTTAAATGAAGCCTCCTCCAATTTTCCCAACCAACAGCCTACCTTTTCTTTCCCTACTCTGACACCTGGACTCTCGGGCCAGCTGCCACCAGACCCTTCTGCTACTAACGTGATTTGTTAAGAAGCAGGTGCTTGTGTGGACGGGTGGTAGGGAATGAAGAGAGAATAAGAAAAGGAGAAAACTTTTTCTTTTTAAAAACATTCTGGACTAGTCTCTCTCCAGACAGGACCCTGATGACACATTGGCACAATGACATCTTTATGTATTGGTTTTCTGTCAACCTATTTCAGATCATCATAACCACCCTTTACTGAGTATTTACTCTGTTCCTGCTACTCTATGGGGTGCTGCCCTTCTGAGGGAGGCACCACTAGGCCCACCTTCCTGGGGGCCCACAGTGGGACCATGCTGAGTGGGTCTATAATCCCTGTGTGCCTGACCCCAGACCCATGCTGTTGACCACCTCATTGGACGGCTTTGCTGGGCATCCGATGGGAATATTTTGAATAAAGTTGCTTTAATGTCTGCCCAATAAATGCGGACAAGTTGGAAAAACATCCCCCTCTCTCCCTCCTGAAGCAGAGACTCGCCATCAGATGTTTTAAAACCAGGCTGCTGTTTCTTTGCCTGAATAAGGAAATGTCTGCTCCCCTTCTCTCCTTCTGTTTGAATCGCACCCATTGTTTAAGGCACAGAGCTCCGACAACATCTTCTCTGAACTTTTCCCTGCAATTGATGCTTTATGTCTCGGAATCTTTTCTAATGTTTTTCTCTATTTGTGTTAGACAGTTAAGCTATGTGGCATCTCTTACTTTTGTTTTATTGAACTGTAATTTGTGGCTTTCATTGGTATTTAGATTTTCATAAAAACCATCTTGTTTCCTCTAGGCTGATAACTCAAGAGGCAGCACTAGGGAGTGGAAAGAGCAGACTTTAGAAGCAGAGAGATCTGAAATGGAACCACAGCTCTGCCATGAGCTGTGTGACCTTGAGCACATACCTTAACCTCTCTGAATTCCTGTTTCTTCACTAATAAATTGTAGATAATAATACTGACTCCACAAAACGGTTGTTAAGATGAAATGAAGCGGCACGTGTAGTGAGCCCACAAGATGTTTTATGTAGACAGTTCTCAGGAAATAACTGCTTAAAGATGGAAATTGGAACGTGCAAATGACTCTACCTCAATTTGACTTATCTGTGAAGATACAGATCTCCTCTTAGACTGAATATATGGCGTTGCCAAGCAACTGCAAAAGGATTCTAGACTATGATTATAGTTTGAACAGGAACAAGAAATAAAATGCAAGTCACCTCTGGCTCATTAGAGATTTTATCAATTCGTTAATCCATTTATTCATTACGCAAATGTCTGTCTAAAAGTCGTTGTTCTAAGGCAGCATAGTTTCCTGCCCTCAGGGGGCTTATGTTCTAGTTGGAGGACAGACAAGAAACAAGATAAATAAGCAAAAATGTACACTGCTAGATAATGTTAAATATTAAGAAGAAAAGTAAAGCAAGGAAGAGGGATGGAAAGTGTGTGTGGTGGATAAGGGGACTGAAATTACAGCTAAGTAGGCCAGGTAAGGTCTCCCTGAGAGTGACAGAAGATGACATCTTTTTTATTTTGAGGAAGATTATCCCTGAGCTAACATCTGTGCCTATCTTCCTCTACTTTATATCTGGGACACCTGGCACAGCATGGTTTGACAAGTGGTGCCTAGATCTGTGCCTGGCATCTGAACTGGCGAACCCTGGGCCACCTAAGCAGAGTGCCCGAACTTAGCCACTATGCCACTGGGCAGGCCCCAGAAGACGACATTTTAATCAAGACTAGAAAGAAGTGAGGAAGCTGGCCATGGGGACATCTTGGGGTGGAGCCTTCCAGGCAGAAAATGCTCCAGACAACAGATTGCCACCCCTGCCCTTTGTGCCATAGGAAATCATAGCTTCACTGGTCCTCATTAGTATTAATGAATGCATACAAAATAGGGCATAGCGGTTAAGTTCACACACTCGACTTAGGCAGCCAGGGGTTTGCAAGTTCGGATCCCAAGCCTGGACCTACACACCGCTCATCAAGCCATGCTGTGGCAGCGTCCCACATACAAAATAGAGGAAAATGGGCACAGATGTTAGCTCAGGGACAATTTTCCTCACCAAAAAAAAGATGGTATGTTTTTGTTTCCTGTTTTTTTCCTTCTTTTTTAATTTTTTAGTTTAAAGGGCAAAATGTACCTTAGGCTTTCTCCCCTCAGGAACACGGAGAAGAAAAAAGTGCTGAAAGAAAAAATAAATGTCCACTAGATATCAAAAGTAGTTTTTCTTCACATTTTATACATAGCTAATTATGATAAATTTTTTTCCTGACTTTTACCTTAAATTGTGTTTTGAACATCTCAGAAGGCCAAAAAGTTGAAGAGATTGTGTAATTTTAGAGAGTAAAACATAAGTATTCTTATGATCTGGATGGATATAATTTTTTAAATGCCAGGGTGCTTTGGTATAATAGATCCAAAAACATTTGAAGGGTTCCAGTGTTCCTCAAATATTTATGGTCCTTACTGTATGACTACCTTGAGTTAGCATCCTCTCAATATTGTGCCCCAAATAGCAAGATTAGTTTTTTCAGAAATATGGCAGAAATTGTACTTTCAATACTACTTGTCACCATTAAGGATGACAGGGGCGTCTTATTCCTTCTTCCCAAGAAGGGAAATACTTACAAAGGTCAACTTCCATCATTTCGTTTAGAATTGGTCGGCACTCCTCTCACCTCAGACAAGATGTGCACAAAGGACCCCTAGGACTTGGGAGACTTGTTTAGAAAACACTGCTATCGGGGCACATAAAAGAATTAGCCTATAGCACTGGACAGGGCTTTTCTCCCTTGAAACTTCCAGAAGGGACCGTGCTCTTGACATTAGAGAGATAAAGAAGAGAGTTTTCAAGACACTTTCTGTTTTCATACGAGTTCTTTTGTATGCTGCGTTGCCTGCCATTATGTTTATGTAATTCTGACAGTGTTCTTAATGACACACTAACAGATTGTAAAACACGCTGCTGGCATTTACTTGTTTTTTATATTTTTAAAACAATGTCCTTCATGTAACAGTAGTTAAGCGCGGCAGAAGGACATCATTAGAGCTATGGTTAAACTGTAATTTACACCATTAGGAAGGCAGGAGCAATTTTTATTGCCTGGCAATTTTCTTGCTGAAATATTTGGACCATATGGCTCAATTTGTGTAATAACCTTAATTTCTGCACCCTTCAGGTCTGCCTCCATCTCCCACGGAATGGTAAAATGCGGTTTAGCAGAAAAGGCAACTGTCTATACTTAGAGAGTTGAGATTAATAACATGTCACGTCCTGTTTTTGGTGAAGGAATTCGAACAGCAGCCAGATGGTATCTCTACAAATAACTGTCAGGGGTCTTGATCTAATCAATACAATGTATTAATACATCTCCCTTTGCTGTTTCTCCAGGGGCCGGTGCACAACATCTGGAAAGAGGAGGGGAGCCCGCCAAGTAGAAAGACGATTCTTTTCAGAATCAAACTGAGCCCAATTAATTTTTCATGTATCCTTGATAACTGTTTCATAATGAGCTATGCGTCTTGACGGATTTGGGGTTGGCAGAGCAGGCTGCCCCTGCTTTCTATCCCCATTCAGTCCACTTATAGAAACCAACCCATTAATCAGCCTATCTGGCATAAAACCTGAATCTCAGCTCAGCAAGAGATCAATAACCATCCTAAAAAAACACAGAACCAGCCACTAATGGGCACAGGTATCCAGCCATGACACTCGTAATTGCTTTAGCAAAAATAAAACTCTGCAGCATAATCGCCCAATAGGAACTTCTATGATAAAATTCACTGCTTGTGTCTTATCAAAAAGTAACATTTATGTGTGTTAAAAATATACTGTAAGTTAACTATCCAAACGTGGCCGTTATCTTTCAGAGGTAGAAAACGCAGCTTTTTGAACGAATTAAAACTCTCTGATTTTGTAATGTGCATATTTCATAATCCAAGTATTATAAAAGATGTTTAAAATTGAGTTATTATACTTATTTTAAATTCAGAGTACCTAAGGGGCTCCTTAACATAATCTCTAACCCGACAGTATATGACACATGGTGAGCCCCCCGTGCTAAGAAGTCTGGTGAGATGTCAGATTTCTTCACCCATTGGTTGGCTTAATGGTAAGATTTACAATTCAAATCATACATTTGTAACACTTTCCCAGTGGTTTTATCTTCAATCCTCACTCTTCTACCAAATTCAAACCAGTCATTTTACTTTTCAGTTAGCAAATCTTATTGGCTTGGCGGGAATTGATGCACTCTCATTCCTTCCGAAAGAGATCCAAAGACCTTGTCTATGGAGAGGGCTTCAGAGTAAAGGTGGGGAGATGGAGGAACCTCATGGCATACATTCTGAATTTATGGCCTGCTTGGTAAAACATCCCTTCGTGGCTCTCAGACAACAGGTGGAAGCCTGTTTTGTCTTTATGAGAGTCGGAGATTTTGATTAGAAAAAAACTCCTGGGAAGTGCTGCCATAAAGATAGCCCTTTATTGGCTGATCATCTGATCAAATGCTGCCAAGATGATAGAAAGGTCTGCGGGATCATCCAGGGACTAGAAGGTGATATCACATTCATCTTTTCTGACAGCATGATGAAGAATCATGATCTGTGTTTGTTCAGTCAATGGTTTGTGGTCATGTAGGGTGAATGCTGGGTTTGGAGTCAGGGGTATGAGTTAGTGTTCTTCTAGGTTCTTTAAAGTATTTATAAGTACAGTCAATGCCTATTTATGACCAAATAATTGCTTATTACATTGTACTTTGTCTCTTTCCTTTATGCTTCAAGAATACCACAAGTCTTGGAGAGAAAAAGACTATTCCTTCTTTCTTTGTATCTGTTGAAGCTTCTGGCCACAATGGATTCTCAAAAGAGAATTATGTGAATAACTGATTGATGGCAGAGTCCCGCAATATTTCTTGGTTTTGATCACCACATTAGATTTTATGCAAATAACTCACAATTTTCCTATATGCAGGAGATTTCAGAGAAGCAGTCACCCAGGTTTTCAACTTTCATTTTGTTTGCTGATGTCCAGTGTGGATCAATAGAAAACATCCCAACATTCGTGTGTTTGTAGTGGCAGCACATAAATCCAGCAAAAAAGCCATTCAAACAAATGAATTACATGGCTAAATAAAATCTGAAATTTGGGTTCCACAATACACAGCAACCAGAATTTTCCATTTTTGTGATGTCATTATTGAAATATTTAATTTATACAAATTTAAACTTTCTGTGACAAGACAGAAGATAGCTGCTATTCTGGGGCCTCCCAGTTCATAGATCTCATAACAATGCCAGCAATTTGAGCTTAGTAACACTCAGCTCCAGCGCTAACAAGCTATTTCACCTTAAAAATTATATCGAGATAAAAAGATTCATTTGCAAACCCATCACACATGTATTCACAGGTGGTGGGTGTGGGTCATTGCATTTGGATTAAGAAACAAATGTCTCTCTCTACATGAGAGGTCACTAGCCGGTGTAAGGTAAAATCTTTTCACTGTTCGGCATAATTAAAATATTCCAACAGTGGTTTCAGTAATTTAAAAATCACAGGATTGTTGTAATATTTTTCTAGGCTTCAGGAGCTCACAATTGTTTGGCCCAATCAAATCTGGGAACACGAGAGAAGTTATCACCCATCAAGGTAATTACTTTCAAGTTGAAATAATTACTCTATCAATGTTAATGGTCTTTCAACTTCAATAAAGCACTCACCTGCCAATAATCACGGCTAACCTCTTGCTCTAATGCAATTCCCTCTCTATTTAGTAGGTTATATTACAGCCGTTACAGTGGTCACTTGTCCTGAACAGCTGCTGAATTTCACTTTGATCGGCTGTGAACCATAAAAAAATTGGTCATCTGTGTATGATTTCCCCCTCACCCATAAGCCCTTGCAGGGCTAAGGATGTGATCTCTTGGCTGTAATAGGGTACTTCGGGGCAGCCATCTTGTCTCAGGTAGTGGCTGCTTTCCACTGGTGACAAGAGCACAGTCGTTCAATTAACTTCTGCCCTTCACCGCCATTTACAGCTTGCTGTCTCTGCTCAATGGCATATATTCTGAATTTATAGCCTGGGCCTGCTAGTGTGTGGACAAGTTCGTTTTACTTTCATATTCGTTTCTCACAAGGCTCTGTGGGATGCTGGGGGGTCTTTATAATTCAGTGAAAGGCCAGAAAATAACAACATCCCTGAGTTAACAGGGCAAAGAGTCGCTCCCCACTGCCCCCACCACACACACTGCCCCTCATATACTGAGTCTGCTCTATTGCACAGGTGAAGTAGGTAGATGCCAGTTTGGCAGAATCTGCGTGATTTTGGAAGTGGGTGTGTATGTGAGGTGGGTCTGAGTGTTACCGAAAGACTTCATGTTTTGCTGATAGGCTCGCAGATCTACGGGAACAGGCAGGGTCCTGTGAGTGTCGAGGTAGGTAAACAGATCTGTATGTAGAGTGGAATCCCCTGGGGCGGGTTCTTAGATGGCAGGCCTGAGATGTTATGGTAAAAGGGGAGATGGGTCAGTGTGAAACTCATGGGAGACAAATAGCATATTCTTCCACCAGGTGATTTAGCAAGCGGATGAAGCCTAATCCAATACTTGCGACATTACCTGGAAATTAACACTGTGGTATCAGGAAACATTGAAATGCGCAAGCGCTGAATTTTGTTGCCAAGTGAGGAATGCTTCAAATATATAAAACATAAGGGTTTTCATTCATGATCAGATTAGTACAGGTGCTTTATAGAAACCAAAACTTTTTCCACATTTGCTCATTTCTTCTAGCTTGTTATTCTAAATCGTAGGACTTCTAAAGTTTTACGGCCTATTTATATTGCCATTTACAGCTCCTAAAGTATGTGGCACATGCATTAATTTATTTAGCTCTTGCAATAGTCCTGTGAGATAAGTAACATTTTAGTTCAGACTAGATGATTAAGAAGGAAGATGGATCCATTTGAAGCGTAAGATTGTGATCGTTGGAGGAAGACACAACATATGTGAAGACCCTAAGGTGGTTTTCAAGCAGAAGGATTCAAGATACATTTTAGAAGTAGAATCAATAGGATTTAGGGGAGAATTAGACATGGAAGTAAGGAAGGGGAGGACTCAAGCATCTGGCTTGAGCAACTAGAAAGATGATGGAGCCAATTAGTTATGTAAGAGAGTGTATTGAGGAATAATGAGTACAGCTTAGAAACTGTACTGGAAATGCTAGACATACCTCTCCAAGACTTACAGAAAGAAGCCTTACACCTTCAAACCCATCTTCCTCTGAAGATCTATGTACGACAACTTACATAAGAGAAGATCCGGGCTCATGACAAGCAAGGTAAAGAAAGGAATTCAGTAGAGAAGCTTTTCCAGGTTATCTCCTTACTACTTGGGGGAAATAATGGGGGTCCTCCACACTCTTCTCTCAAGGACTATGAGGGCTATCCAAGAGAACAACTCAAAGGAATTGAGGGTGTCCATAAGAGAGGCGAGATGGACATTCTCCTTTTCTCAGGAGGCTTGCTACTGAGCTGAAGAGACTCATAGGGGAATTTTGATGCAGCTACTAGGATGGAGAAGGGTCTTCTGAGATTCTTATGTGTTTCCAGGATTTGGGGATCATGGCCTAACACAGAAGCTGGTACCTGCTTCTTGGTCAATGAGTTCTGAAGTCGTGAGGCTGGCTGGATCTCAGCCAGCATGGTAGGTCAAGTAGAGAAGACAATGCTGGACTAGCTATACTGATCTTATTTGGTAGAACAGTCTTTCCCCAGGGCTAGTGGATGCCAAGAAAGGAATGAGTTTTGTCAATGTGATAGGATGTGATACTGGCTGACTGCTCAGAGGGGAGCCCAGAAGTAAAAGAGGTGGTAGGGTGGATCTCTGGGGCAGTAATGAAAAGGGATGCAAGAAATTAACCAGAGAGTGGGTTGCCTGCATCAGGAAACTGTGAAGCATGGAATTTCCCATGGGGGAACCTCTACATAACCCCACAGAAGGCCATAGTAGATGGAAAAGAATAATATTAATGAATAAGGATCTTCTTCTTCTTCTTCTCTTTTTTTTTTTGAGGAAGATTAGCCCTGAGCTGACATCTATGCTCATCTTCCTCTATTTTATATATGGGACACCTGCCACAGCATGGCTTGATAAGCGATACATAGGTCCACGCCTGGGATCCGAACCTGCCAACCCCTGGCCGCCAAGGCGGAGCTTGCAAACTTAACCACTATGCCACTGGACTGGCCCCAAGGCTCTGCTTCTTTTTGTCTAATTTTCTCTTTTCTGCCACGATCCTGGAGAAAGCAACAAGAGAAGAGGGAACTGAAGAAGAGGAAGGAAAACGAACTTGCTGTCTCTTTGCCACTGTAGATCCCTTAACACAGGTCAAGCTTTAGACTGGGTTATTTTTTTAAACACCTGAAATGAATTCTGATTACCAAATTGGGCTTGTCTTTGTCACTGAAAGTGACTGGGAAACCGTGGGAACTGCCCTAGAAACTACTGATGATCAAGCAAGGGCGTTCTGATGAAGCTTGTTGGAGTAAAGAGGTTGGAGAAAAAATAAAGCTCAGTTTTTCTTTTTTGGTGAGGAAGATTGTCACTGAGCTAACAGCTGTGCCAATCTTCCTCTATTTTGTATGTGGAACACCTGCTACAGCGTGGCTCGATGTGTGGTGTAGGTCCACTCCTGGGATCTGAACCTGAAAACCCCAGGCCACCAAAGCGGAGTACACAAAGTTAACCCCTACACCACTGGGCCGGTGCCTAAAGCTCTGTCAAAGAAGTAGTCATACGAAGTTGAAGAAGATTTATATGGTTTGCATTCCCAATAATATGGGCCAGAAGCCAATCTCCAATATGTATTTGTGATCGGTAGGGTATTACTAGATGAAACAGATAAAGATAAAGCAAGGCTAGTAAGTGAAAAGTTAACATCCAAGCAAATGCATCACTACAGTACAACAAAATGCGTTCGTTGCACCAACCAGTATCCATTGATTTGTGTGACATTTACCTACCCATATTTTGTAATTTTCTATAAAGAAATGAATGACACCATTACCTCATGTTATAAAATGTGAAAATCTCAGCTTATAGAACTGATACGGAAAGTATAGTAATTATTTTTACTATAAATTTTGTCTTCATTCTGGAAAGATAGCCGCCAAAGGAGTCCTTCTAGATAGCTCCATCTCCTAGGCATTTCTATTGACTTACAAATGGATCTGGGGAGAAAAGGCTAAGAACCATCAAATTTAAGAACTATAATCAATTAAGATCATAGGTAAAGAGCAATAATATTTTATATTATACTAAGCCAAAATGAAAATGGGATTAAAAATGAATTCACCAATTTACTCACAAACTCATCAAAATACGGCAATATGAACTATCTTGTTTTTTTCCCCACATAGCCACTTAATGGTAAAGATCTGAACAACTACACGAGGTAATTTTGAATACCTCCTTCTTGACATTGGGCAAGGGAATTTGGCAACTAGACTCTAAAAACTAGAGTTTGTAATTCTGGATTTTATTTTCAGATGGGAAGCCAACTTTTAGTGACCCATATAACTGGCTTACCCCTCGCACAGAAATGCTTGATTCTACACACAGAGTGAAGTCCCATCTATCTTTCAGGGTACTGGGCAAGTGTATCATTTGGACTTGATGTTTTATAACCCTGTGGGGGAAGCAGGGCTATACTTAGAGCACAGACTAACAGGTGAAGCACTTTTGCCTTTAAATCCCAAGTTATTTTTGCCAATGTGATGGCAGATGCCACTGAGAAAAAGTGAAGAAATCCGAATGGTGGCAGCAATGTCGCCAACCTCGCCAGGAGTGTTCCCTGTAAATACCACCGTGGAACTCTTGCATGCCAAGCAAAGCTAAATACAGTTTCTCTCCTGACATTGCATAATTCATCACAGAGCTAATTGGGAAGGGAGTTTAAAGACTTCTTCCTAAAGCTTGTTTTCACTAGTGGAGGGTATTGGTCTGAAGAGACTCTAAAAATCAAGATCTGTCTCTCTTCCCCTTAGAAGGACCTACTAAGGCTCAAAGAGAGATGAAACTTTTCGTGAGGTTGGGAGAGAAGCTGGTGATACATTAAAACCCACACTCTTTCCATTTCTTCTCTCCTGCTGCCTCTGCTGCTGCTGCTGCTGCTCCTGCCAACACATATGCTCTCCACCCCTATGGAGGGCCCCCACTGCCACTTCTCCATCCACTGCCACCATCAGGAGGATTCATGCATCCATTGCACCTGTCTTATGTGGCTCTCCCAGCAACATCCACCTGTCTATAAACAACTCTGGGGGGGGCTTTGGGACAAGCTAGTGATGGCATTACACTATGGGCAATTTATTGGCGGCCCCTTGTGCAGAAATGGGATCCCAATAAACAAGAGACTGAAGGAGGGGCATTAGCGATACCTCTTGCAAGCCTGTGGATTGAACTGTAATCCTGCAATTGTGGGGATGGCGTCTATGTCTCACTAATTGAAACTGTAGTTCCTTTGCTCTGGAGAATTTCAGCCAAAGCAGTCAATGAAACGAAAACTTGAAAGATTTCCTAGGGTGGGAACAGAAATGCAAGGAGACAGTGAAGATTAGCTGGTGTAGGAATGAAAGAAATAGTAAGTAGAGCCAGGGCGGCACTCAGAGAGAGATTTACATGGAATTATCAAACCATGAGCAGCAGAAACTCAGAAGCAAAGAAACTTAAAAATCTGAACTGCCCAGCAGTAATAATCTCTGCCTCAGACTTGATTACTCATCTTCCTCCACAGTCTCTGCTCTGCTCAAGGGCCCAATCGCACGGTAGACTTCAGTAACACAGTCGAGTGTAGTATTGAGTATCGACTTGTTGAATATAGGAGTCAATGGCTATCTGCCAAACTGGACTGAATCGTCAATAATCTGTTCTTGACCCTGAAGGCCCATTGTACTAGTGCAGAGAAGTCACGCTCTTCTCAACAGGAAGAGATGGATTGAAGTGACAAGAGGAGGGATTTGGCTAGAATAAAAGGAACATTCTTCTCTGATGGTGAGTTGAGTTAAGTAGTAGAACCTCCTTCTTTAGATATATTAAAAAAATTGTTTGAACACATTGTCTTGGGAGCGTAGGAATGGATGAAAGTCAGAGATAATTATTTATTTTTCTGGCTACTTCTTTCAAAGATGTCAGTCCGTTAAGAGTCATGGTAGCCTTCTGACCTGGAAACTTGGCCTAGTGACCAGAATGTCTGAATGTTGGCCCAATTGCTCTGTGGAAGACGTCCTTGATTGCTTAAAAAGCTCAAATGGGATCTTTCCTGATGAACTTCAGTCTTCTCTTGGAATTCTCAGGGCCAAAGATCCACATTTTGGGGAGCCACTCTGGACACTCACATGCATTCAAAAATAGGATGCAGAAATATTATTGTTTTTTAATTATTCTGGCTATTCTCAGAGTGCGGCAATACTGGGCTGTCAGGATAGAAGCTACGTCAGGGAGGGCCTATGAACAGAGGCCTGTGTGAAGCTTAAAGCTTGGGGCCACAGGCCTCCCTCTTTCTCTAGAACATTTTAGTGTGATAAAAATAGAACCTAGCAGATTAAATAAAGAACAGAGTTCACCAGATAATTTAAGTCTTGTGTTGTGAAATGAAACTGGGTATAGAGGAATGCCTTGATACCCTACAAGGGACTTCAGTAGAACTTGGGGAGATTAAATGGTTAGGCTCATACTTCTGAAAGCCCTATTTTAAAAGATCAGATATTTAATCATTGCAATATTGGCACCTTCAATAAAATACACTTAAGGTATCTCATTCAGAAAACTCATATCAAATGTTTTTCAGTATTTTTACTTCATTCTTTGGTATTCTACTTTCAGAGCGAAAGTTTAGAACATGAATTCCAAGGATATGGTAAGAAGTAATATATTTCCCCATGGATCACATATCAACTAAAAAAGGTGGTCTACACCTAACAACGCTGCTTGAATGCTTATAATGCAGGACCTGGAACATGTAATATGAAAGACCCTGATATGTAAAGATAACTAAATGTCAAACAAAAAACGAAGTATCAATTCTGAAAGAAAGATTTCTTTAATATTATCCCTTCATTCACATGATGCTTAGGTTTTAGATATATGAGAAAGTTAAACATAAGGACGGTGAGAAAACATAGCACTTTCAACTATTCATTTACAAAGATTGTTCTGGAATTTCATTAAAATATATTTGCCCGCTATTATTTAGATATTTTGATAAATGTTATATACTAAAGATAATCTTCGTGTAAATTGGGCTGCCTAAATTATTGGAAGTATAGAAACATGTTTGGTCTTTGAAAATAATGTTCTATGCTTATTATTCATTTTTTCTTATTTATGAGGGGTTTTCATATTTAGTAAGGTCTTGGCACATTTTGAAAACCATACGTATTTAACTCCTAAGACCACAAAGTTTCATCTTCTCCATGAAGCCTCTTCAGTCTGAGGGCTTTCTGCTGGCCTCTCAGAGCATTTTTTGCCTAATGTATTTGGTATATGATATTATTCTCTCTTGTATTGTGCTTTACAGCTAGTAGGGGCTGGAGTTTTGGGTCTGAATCCTGAGATGTTGGATATTATTGGCTGTGATTCATTATTTCTCTTATTTTTTTCTTATGTTCAATTCATCTCTGTAATATTATAAAAGAGAAGCTCCCTGACATGAGGACCATCCCTGTATCTCCCTTTGAACATGAGGCTATGCCAGGTATAAAGAAAGCTCTTAGGAGATTCCAGGTGGACTAAATTAAGTTGTGTTGTGGGCTGGAGGGGCCAATCCAGAAAAATCACCACTAAATTACAGTGCCTGTGATCTCTATATGTATGCATCCTCATAGATCTAGAAATTGAATTTTCTTCTTCCTTAAAAAACCAATTAGATCACATATTTATATTTATCTAGAGATATCTCTAGCTCTATCTATCTACTGTGGGTGATGTCGTTTCACCCATATGAGTCCTATATATATATGTAGATACATTGATATAAATATCAATATAAATATTGATATGTCTAGATAGATATAGATTTACATATGTGATATAATTGGCTCTTTGAGAAAGAAGACAATTAAGTTTCTGGCTAATTTTATCTGAGCTTCATCCCCATGAGGTGTAGAAGGACACGTTTAATATTCCCATTTAATGGATTTGGCAATCAGTCAAAGAGAGATTCACTTATGTGCTTGAGGTAATACAAATTAACTGTGGTCTGCAAACTGGTTTCCAATATCCCTTATACTCAGTATCCCTTATCCTCGTCACTACATTGTTCTTTTCACATGTGAAAGATTTTCAGCTATTTAACACCTCAGCGAAGAAAAATGACAAATTGGATAAGAAAATGAATTTCAACATATTAACCAGATAATCTAAGCATCTATTCTTTTTCCCAAGATCTTACCATCACTGTGAAAGCATGCACAGTAGAAATGTTAAACGTTGGGTCATCTGGTCTTTCTTGGTAGACCACACGGTACTGGGAGATAATGCCATTGGGAGATCCCGGCTTCGTCCAATTCAGCAGAACTGAATGAGGACCAGTGGCTTGAGCCGAAGGGGCTGGCAAATCTTGAGGTGGGGCTTGCAGAGTCCGTGCTGAGGACCACAGACTCTCCACGGAGCCCCTGGAGTTATGGGCTCTGACCCGATATTCGTAGAGTGTGAATGGCTTCAGAGTATCTGCAGCATCAGTAAATTCAAGGGCTCCTTCTGACCACACAAACAAAAGGGACTCATCTTCAGTGCTAGCAGGACGTCTGAAAGGAAACCAAGAAAGCGATCAATGACAGCTGCAAACGTCAACACTTCAAAAAACAGGTTGGTAGGTAGAGTGGGAAATTGCTTTTTAGATTTTATCAGCTCAACTTTTCAACTGTCTCTTCCTGGTGTCATGATGAGGAAAGACCAGATGGAAGAGCACACCAGAGACTGTACTCAATGTCATTTAAAAAATGTAATTGATACATTTATATACATGTAGTTGATATATATATGCATATATTTGGTTTATATGCATATTTGCCTAATCATAAAGAATGCATGTATTTTATAAAAAACATAGAAAATACAGAAGAACTAAAAATTTTAGAAAGTGAAACATCACTCTCAATCACATTTTGTTGTATCACCTCCCAGACTTTTTCCTAAAAAAAAATTACACATGCAATGCATGGAAACACACATGTTAAAAATTTTAAAAAATTAATATTAAAAATTTAAAAACACAGAAGCATATATGTAAGTACTATTAATACTTTTGTTGGTATTTTCTGGATCTTTGCCTAAATGTTTATGTATATGTGTGTGTGCACATCAAGTTGTATTGGGGTTTTATTTTTTTGCACAACTGGAACCACACCCTGTGCAACTATTAGAGGCTGATAGTATTGGGAATTCTTACTCTTCTGATGTAGGTGGATTGCAGTAAGGGTCTCAATTTATTTAAATCTCCCAGTAGCCACGTCTTTTGCTAATATGCTTCCAAACTCACTCTGAGCTTGGCTGTATGACTCTCTTTGGCCAATGGGACAGTAACAGAGATGATGAATGTAGACTTGAAAGCGTTTGCACATTGAAGCCGACCCTCTTGCTGCTCTTGGAGCCATGAGATTTCCACTTGAAAAGGCCCAGGCTAGCATACTGAAGGGTGAGGAATGATGAAGAGAAACCCACAGTCTTATCCTCAGTTACCTAGCACGATGCTATTTGGCATTTGTTTCCAGGATGTTCTAAAAATGTTTTAAATTCACTTCCCTGCTTGTCACTTATTTTCTTTTCATTTGATTTTTCTCCTCTTCCATTAAACCATAACCCTTCAAAATAAGGACCATCCTTTCTTGTATTCATCAACAAACCTTTAATTGAGCACTCATTATACACCAGGCCTTGTACCAGGAGCAGAGATGAAGAACACACTCCTTTCCTAAAGGAGCTCGTGGCTCAGTGGAGAAGATAAAGCTAAACACAAATTAATGAAAACAACATGAGAAGTCATAGAATAGGAGTTTGCTTTACAGATCTTTAAAGGGCAAAAGTCAAATTCCTTTTAGATAGCTTCTCCAAAACCTAGGAAAATGCAGAGTATGCTCGAAAACTTCTTTCAACTGCCTGCGAAGCAGATTGTTGCACCCCATCTTTAGATTTTATTGATGTCGAAACTTGAGCCCACGCATACTCTTTTGGTACTCAATACGGAGAGCATTAAACACCTGAGTAAGAGAAATGGAATTGTCAGTTGTCGGGATGGCCCCAAATATCTGATGTTTCATTTGGAAGAGTTATTTGCTCATCTGAATGTAAAGTCATGATGCAGACTTGACCAGAAGAGGAAATTCCTGAGGAATTGTGGGGTTAGTCTACTTCTGTATTCCCGGCATGTGGGTCCAGTAAGTTCAATCATTTCTTTTGAATGAATGGCCAAAAGGCATATAATTGCACGGCTTTTCTGCGTCTTTGTCTCATCTCTATCAACTCTCCTTTCTTAGTAGGGTAGTATTCTAGGTTGCGGAAGAATGTACCCAAGAGATGATGCTTTCCTCCTTTACCTTACTCTCTACTTGAGACAAGATTCATGAACAAATCAGTATTTTCCAGGCCATGAGGAGTATTGAATTAACATACCCTTCAGATGCTGGTATATTCACATGCTGCCATGTCAGATTACCCATCAAAACGGAAAAGGTTATTAAGACAAAGTAAATGACGGTGCCTTTCCCAAAAAGGCAGGATATTTAAAATCTTGGGCTCTGGGGATTTGATCATCCTCCAGTTGATAAATCACTACGACATAAGTATGAGCAATGACAAGCTTCCCGCTGGAGGCTGTGGAAGCTTCAGAGATAATTCTCGGTGACCTGCAATTACGGTTCGGCAACCCACCTCATTATTCCTCACTACCGTGTGTCGGCCCGATTCCACACTCAGTGTAGGTTTACGGGGTTTGGCCTTTGTACTTGCTGCAGATATAAGGTACCAGGTGTGGCATTGGGAGGGATCCATTCTAATGAGGACCACAGGGCTCACAGCCAAGGACTTCTCTCAGTGAGTTTTTTAAAAGGTCTTTGCTAGGAACACATACAGAAACAAACATGGGAGCTTCTGTGGGGAAATAAAATTTTCTTTTTTGTCTGGCTTCAACCTTTCTATGATGATTCAATTAATTTTTATTAAACCCTCATGAATTCCCACAATGAGGTGTAACCAAGCCTGCCATAAAATGGACAGTCTTAAAAAAATTGCCTGCAAGAGTGAATTTTAAAAATCTATACTATGTAAGAGATTAAGTA
The DNA here is from genome assembly GCF_041296235.1 of Equus asinus. Classification (NCBI taxonomy): domain Eukaryota; kingdom Metazoa; phylum Chordata; class Mammalia; order Perissodactyla; family Equidae; genus Equus; species Equus asinus. The sequence continues at coordinate 13,620,138 of NC_091819.1, forward strand.
TTATATGTTAAGTATTATATTAGACTCAAGTTTATCCGCCAAAACAACTAAAGGATGCAGCCTGATTAAGTATTTCTTAGCAGTACTGAATACTTAATAAAGTAATATGATGGTGAGGTAAATGTTCCTTCTGTGGGGTTAAAAACAGAATATCTTTATGTCTGAATAAACTTTGAACAGAAGAGGTTGCGTAGACCACAATTACTCCTAACTTATTTAAGACTTAGGCTTCAATTGTTCATTTAACTGGAAACTTTTCCTCCTGAAGAGTCTGTGCTTAGGGAAATCTCATTTTCAGTTCTTTCTGAATAGCCAAATGGTTATTCTATGCTTAAGCTCATTTGGGAGATAATTCAAAATGCGCTTTCCAACCAGAGTTAATTCAATTGCTTAACACTAAGAAGAAAACAAACATAAGTATTAAAACTAGGAACAATATATTTTAAAAGGCATTCATATTTATGTTGTCTTAGCGTCATATAACCTTTTAAAGAACCCCCTCCCTCCTCAGTCCCAGCCAGGAATTCTCAGTGCTCATCTTCAAAAACAATGAAAATGAATTCCTTTAACTCAATGCATTTTCCATAGCAATTTAAAATTCTGAAACTACCCCTTTACCTCATGAAGAATATTAAGAATACTCAAAATTTAAATAAATAGCCAGAAACAGCTGTAGCCAGAGGAGATAGGTTGAGACCCCAACCCTGCCGCTTAATTAAATGACCTTGGGCAACTTCTCCTGTGTTCCCTTGTTTCCATTTCACTTTGTAAACTGGAGTTAATAACCTTACAGTGTGTAATGTCCCAGGGTTTTTGTAAGAATTAAATCAACTAATGCACATGACAATCACTGGGAAAAATGTGATGCATGATACAAATGAAGTGATCATCAAAATGATGTCCAAAAGCTGTATTTAGGAAGACGAATCTAGAAGTTAGGTAAAGGCTGCCGTGAACCAGGAGTGACAGCAGAGAGTCACACAGTGAAGAGACAATCTCAAGAGTCCACTTGAGAATAAATGTCACTCCTGAATGAGGCTGATAGTAGAGGAAGTGGAAACACAGGTGATTGACTAAGTGCCCTGTGGAGTTTGCGTCTTCCAGTTTTGTGGAGTGAGCAGATGCTCTCGTGTTAGGCAAGAGACATCGAAGGCCTTCCAAAAACTTTGAGTTAATCCCATTTAAAACTCTTCAGTGACTTGCTGTGTAACAGGCCTGTGTGTACCCCTTTAGACTGACTTCTGAGATTTCTACTCCCGTTTTGTATTCCAGTCATAATCAAACGCTTGCTTGTGGTTCCCACATAGTCCATGATATTTCATGCCTCCATGGCTTTGATATTTGTGAATCCTCTTCTGCAGTGCCTCACCTCATCCTTTTTCCTTTTCTCCGCCTTTCTATAAGCTAACCCCAGTTCATCTTTTAAAACTCTATGCCCAAGTCACTGTCTCCAGAAAGTCTTTCCCTTGCTTCTGTCTCAGAGTTATCATATCCTATTACATGCTGTCCTTTCTTTATTGATTCACTTGTCACACTGTATTGTAACATATTTCCATTTTTGTATCTCTCATACTATACTACAAGCTCCCTGAAGGTAAAGACTCTATCCTATTCATCTATATATTCTCAGCACTTAGCGAATCACGGCACACTCTATTAAACAATACATATTTTTTGAAGCAATAACTGAATGACTGGTTGACAGGAGGAGTCCAAGATTCTCTAAAACCTGGCTAACTAATAACTGTGCCTATTATTGAGCTATTATCTCTCAGCTAGAAACCTACCCTTCTACATTTGGCATTACGATAGCGGAGTGGGTACTCTGCAATCCACATTTCTGCTTTACCAGCTGACTCTATGTTGGGATCTCCCAATAGGGGGCGCCAGAGGGAGATCAGAAAGTTGAAAGCAAAAAGGAACTGGCTCCTTTCTATTTGCTACCTGCTGGCTGACTGATTATGTGAGCATCTCTCCAGCAAGGATTCTTCACCTTGAAAGCAGATCCTTCCCCCTGAGGTGCAAATGATTCGAGTGTGAGAATTTTCCAACACTCAGAAATCCAGCTTCATCTCATGCCTCCTCCCCCAGACACCTGTACCCTCTGGCAGGTACCGGCTCATCAGATGTCTGGGTGCCAGAATCCTTCTAAGTTCCTAAATTTAATAATCCTAGATGCTTCCCTTGGTCCCCTTGGTTCTAAGGGTAGCAGCTGTTTCCTATAGTTGCCACTTCTATGGTATCTTAGACTTCTCTTTTTATCCTTTCAGTTACTTAGTTAACAAATTTACAACCAGTTAATATTATTTACATTAAATTCTTTCTATTAAAATAACTGGTATGTTTTCTCTTTCCTGAGCAGCCCTTGATGGCTACAGAAAGTGCCGATGATCACAGAGAGGGAAACAGGAAAATCATACAGAGGGTGATGAGGGATTTGCATCTGGACCTACTGAATTTATTATTTTGTCTTTATCACACCATATTACATATTGATTGTACAAAGTAATTAGAAAATACAGATGAGCAAAAACACAAGCGTTTAAAAGAATTATCCATAACGCATCTCTGGGAGATAAGCACTGTTAACTTTTTTTTGGTGTTTAACATTCCAGACATTTTTCATGCTCATAGAAGTGTACATAATATTCTATATGTTTAAAGAAAAACAGAATCGTGCTAGGCATACTGTTGTGTATTCTGATTCTTTTATTATCGTGAACCTTTTCCTTTGTCCTTAAACAGACATCTAGAACTGCCAGATGTGTCTTCCTAAAGCATGGCTATTATGGATGGTACATCTAAGATAACTTCCTATTTTTATCATACTTTATGTTTAACACAGTACTTTCACAGGAAATTATTTCATTTAATTTTTATAAAATTCTAGGAGGTTAATTATTCTCTATGTTTATTAACATAATTTCACATAAAAATGGAAGCTGAAGAAACATAGTGACTTGCCCAAGATCACATAATTAGTAAGTGGCAGACCCGGGGCCTGGAAGCCATGTCTTTTGACTACAGATACCATGCTCTGTGCACTGTGTCACATTGCGTCTCTGTTTTACCGCCTATCTGCAATGGCCCACATTGCTTCCAGAAAAAAAAACCTAACCTCCTCAGCTATTATTTAAATAGACTTAGGTATTTAAAGTCTTCCAAAATCTACCATCAAGTGGATCTTTTATATTCCTGCTACAAATAACAAAGGCTCCAACCAAGCCTGACTACTACTTGAGCCCTATATCTTCAGTGTTGGGAATTATGCTTATTCTATAATTTTCTTCACCTGAGATGTCTTTGCATTAGGCTCTGCTGGTTAAAATTCTATCTACCACAATGAAACAGAATACAAAGTCCTGAAATGGATCAGATGGCACATGGGAATTTTGTATAGGTGGCGTTTCAAAAGAGTGAAGTATAAAACAATGTTGGAAAATTAGACAGCTTTTTCCCAAAATGAATGCTTAGATTTCTTGTCTCATTTCTTATAACAAAATCAAGTCTGTATTTAGATATAAGGAAATAAAAGTGATGAAAGAAATAATTGATACTTTTCTTTTTTTTGAGGAAGATTAGTCCTGAGCTAACTACTGCCAATCCTCCTCTTTTTGCTGAGAAAGACTGGCCATGAGCTTACATTCATGCCCATCCTCCTCTACTTTATACGTGGGACGCCTACCACAGCATGGCTTTTGCCAAGCGGTGCCATGTCCGCACCCACGATCCGAACTGGTGAACCCCTGGGCTGCTGAGAATCAGAACGTGTGAACTGAACCACTGCGCCACCGGGCTGGCCCCTGATACATTATTTTTAATATGATCACTAAAGGGACAATTTCCTTCATATACAAAGAGCATAGACAAACTAAGAAGAAACAATCCAAAATAAAACAGTCTATGGATATATAATATTTTATATATGCACTCACATATATAACAAATAAATATTTGAAATAGGTGAACAAGCTCACCTATAATGACCAAAATTTTAATTAAAACAATAATATGCCACTTAAAATACTGAACCGACAAAGATTTGAAAGACTGATGAGACCCAGTATTGATCAGAGTTTTCAGAATCAGAAGTTCTGATATGCCATTTTTGGAAGACAACTTAGCAGTCTCTAAAAATTTGAAATGCACAAAACTTTGACCCCGCACTTCTAGTACTAAGAATAATCCTCCATATGCTTATCTTAAGGATTTTGTTTTTGGAGAATTGCTGTTGTAATGAAAACTTGGAAATCACTTATTTTGCCATCAGTAGGAGACCAGTTAAATAATATATGATACATATCCATATAATAAAATATTGTTGAGTCATTAAAAGAAATGAGGTGTGTGTGTGTGAGTGCTCAAAGAAAATTGCATAACAGTATGAACAATATGATTCATTTTATGTAAGGGAAACTATAAAAAGAAAACATCAAAGTTATATACTAAAATTAATAGTAGTCACTTCTATTGATGGGAATTATATATGCCATGGGTAAGTCATAAAGAAGGGATAAAGAACTTTGGTAATATTTTGTACTGATAAAACTTTATTCCAACAAATATATTTCTAATTTAAATTGTAATTAAATTTTTATTTTGTAAGGCCAAGTCCAATGGGATCAACTTCATGAATTCTTCCATGAATATTTCATACAGAAAGAATTCCTCTCTCCTGTAAATTTTTTTGTAAATATTGGTATTCCTCACATCATATAGCTCTTTTTGTTGGTTTGCTTAGTTTGACTTATATCTCCTACTATAGTAAAGATCATTGGTAATAGGGCTCAGATCTCACAGTAGATATGAACATATGCGTCTGTGTGTGTGTCTCTCTCTATCATATATCTTTGCAAATCCGTATCCATATCTATCTTTTCACACAACACAAATTGATTGCAGAAAAATTCCTTCACTTTTGAGTCAACGCCCCCTCTTCTTAGTTTACTCAATCAGCTGAATTATCCACTCTAGAAAATTATTATTTCCAGTTCCCTGTTTGGAATACTCTTTCATATCATCCATCCATCAAAACTATCTCAGATCTTACCAAAACCTTACTGAATACTCAGAAGGAAGCCTCATCATTTGTTTCCATTTTTACAGTGTTTAGAGGGTGTTTGTGTATATTTTTGCCTTTTAGTGCACATTGATGAAATCTTTTTATTTATTTAAAGAGACAGCTCATGAGAGTAAAACCCCATGCAATTTTGTCTCTATTACAATAGAAGATCTTAATGATAGATCATTTTATTACATGTTTTGTAAAGTTCTAAGAAAACAGGTTTGGTGGATTTTGTGGATGAAAGTTGGATTTTGTAGATGGATTTTGCCATTTACAAGGTTACAGATATAAGATAAAGGGGGCATACTGAAGAATCTTGATACAAACCCAAGTCACTATGAGGAGAAGGAAACACCCAAGATGGTCTGTCTATACCCATCAATGAACAGATTGCAAAACATTAACATAAGGGCTGTCCTTATTGTAAGAAATCTTCTTTTTTGTAACTCGTGTCATCAACAAAATAGCCTAAATAAAGTATCAAGTTAACAGGTAAACTAAACAGAAGCAATCACATTAATAGCCTTGTGCTTATTAGGTTCTTTCCTCATTTTGTTTTTTAAAGTTATAAACATTTTATCGGTTTCTTGGGACAGACACTTAACAGGATGCTCTCTAGAGGCTATATTTAAACAATAGAAGGGAATTACTGAGGGGAAATGATTTGGGGGGTTGGAGAGAGCAGAGTAACAAGCATTTTCAAAATGAAATTGACAAATTGGCTCCCTACAATTTAATGAAAATATCTGCATAGGCCAAACCCCGTCTTTGGTTTGAGCTAAATGTATTTCCTTTGGTGGCAACAGAAGTAGAAATTACATACCATAACCTCTCCAGAAACAACGCAGGCTTGTGGTTGTAACTATATAAGGGGCTCCACAGAGTCCCAGAATGAAAAAGAACTATGTGTCTACATTCTATTTCTGTCCTTACAAATTTCTGATTTTTTTTGCAGCTATCTAAGAAAAATTTGATATTGTTGTTGTCGAAGCACATTTAAACTTCAACTGAAATAACTGCCAGGTGATTCATGCCTATGGAGGTGAATATAACGATTGTATCTGGAGCCCTAGCGCGCCATTTTCATTTCACTTTAAATAAAAAACAAAATGTATCTATGTCAGTCAGTGCCCTTCTGCTGTGCTCAGAGGTATCAAACAGGCTACAATTATGATTGTGAAGTGATTGTGTCACATTGCAGGAAGGTTTATTGCTTTTGAGTCTGCTAGGCAGTAACACATTCTGTTTCATATTACTCTTTATATCATTGTTTGGCTGTGGCTAGAATAATCAAATGCCATCAAATGCTGTCAAATTCAATTTACAGTATTTTTCATTGAAGCGGGCTTTCTGCATTATATTTCCTGTTTTCCCTCTCAATAGCTGCCATGGAATAGTCACTGTAATCATGAGCTTTATTTACAAAACCAACAGAGTGAAGCCACGTCTCGGGCTATAACAGATACTTTATTTCCCTTTATTCAGAATAGGAATTTGATGTGCTTTTCTCATACAATTAGCATTAAGTAGATGAAAGAAAACTATTCCGAGAGGATGGGCATTTTAGAGCCTGCACTAATGTGCTTAGCGTAAAATGTAAATTCACGTTAGCCATTTTTACATGTTCATGTGTATTTGAATCAGAAATATTATTCTTCAAATTAATGTTTGCTGAGAAGAAATGTGGCTTGCTCATTTCCGGCAGTGTCATTTACATAAACAGCAATGCAATAATACTTCCTCCTTTCGTAGTTTTCCTACATACCCTTAGCTCATCACTGAAGAGTGATCTGAATCAAAGAGTTTCAATATCTGAAGTTGTAAAACAAGCCTAAACTAAGTTTCCCCATTGTGTCCAGGTCGTAGGACCAAACAAGGGAAGGGAACGAGGCTGCTGGAGAGAGTAACAAAGGATGCTGAAGTGGGGATGAGGATGTGAGAAGAATGTGTTGTGCTTTGTAGGCCTGGTGTAAACACATGGCTTTTGGAATGGGGTTTTCAATCTGCAAATCTGCTATGTCTGCCAGTGTCTGCCTTAGATAGGGTCTTTCCTGTCTTAGAGCTATGGTCTGAATCACTGGGCCCCTACCTGCAAATTCCTACGTTGAAATCCTAACCCCCAAGGTGATGATATTAGGAGGGGGGGCCTTTGGCAGGTGATTAGGTCATGAGAGTGGATTCTTCATGAATGCGTTTAGTGCTCCGATGGAAGCGACCCCACAGGGCTCCCTTGCCACACCCACCACGTGAAGATGCGATGACACAGTGAGAAGACAGCTGTCCGTGAACCAGGAATTGAGTCCTCACCAGACCCAGAATCTGCCAGCACCTTAAAGCCTCCAGAACTGTGAGAAATAATTCTTTGTTGTTTATAAGCCATGCAGCCTATGGTATTTTTGTTACAGCAGCCCGAATGGACTAAGACAGATGGCAAGTTCTCAGTTGACAGGGTCTCTGCCCCTTGACTCGCTTTTGGGTTTTGGTTTTCCTTTCTCTTTCCCTCCTCTCCCTCTTTCTCCCTCGTCCTCGGTCTCAATCTTACTTTCTCTCTGCCTGTCTCTCTCCTTCTCTTTTTCCCTCCCTCTCTATCTCTCTCTCCTTCTCCCCCCCCTCTTTATTATTCATTATTTATTTAAAGAAAACTTTAACTTAAAGCTATATCCACGTCGCTCAGGTGAAGGCTGGATCAGGGAGCACAGTACCCTTCAAACCAAAATGCCCACGCTCTCTCTCTCTCTTTCTCCTCACTCTCTCTCTTCTCTCCCTGTCCCTTCTCTCGTTTCTTGATTTTAGGTGGATACACAAAACATTCTGCACATCGGGTTGAAAAGAGGCTCCACCTACACCCTCTAGCCAGCTGAGTGGAAACTCATTAAAACAAAAGGGGAGCTGCTGCTATGAGCCACTCTTTCTGCAGGTGAAAAGCACCACCTTCTGAGGATGAGAAAATGCCTCTCAAACCTCCACATAACAGGTGATGGGAAATAAATTCTCCTCCCAGATGCGGTTCCTCCTCTGGAATGTCTGTTCTAGTCAGCCTCTAGAGGGCTGTTCTTCCACTTCATCCAACACAGGGCTTACGTGCGCTATGAGGTCTTGTCTTTCAAACAGGTCCAAACAAAAATGTTACATGGTAGTTGTGGCTTTTTTTCTTGGATAACAGGTAAAAGTTTCCAGGACCAATTTTAGTCCCTAGTAGGTGCTTCAAAAATCATGAATTCCCATTTATTCTCTTATGGAAATAGAAAATGTATTTGTCTCTACAATTTTGGAGTAGTACCCATTCTTAAATAATTAAAAATAATAGTAATAGGCAATGTTACCTGTGAATAAAGTAGTTGGTGATGACTCCATTTGGCTTTTTAGGTGGCATCCACCGAACTTCTATGCAGGCTGACCCCAGTGCCTTAACAACAGGGGGACTCAGATCCATTGGGGCTGCTTCATGTGTCTTGCCAAACATCCTATTGCTAACTCCACAACTTCCTTCAAAAAAAACATCGAGACCTTCAGTCATTTATCAAGCAGGAAAAAGAGAGTTACATATGCATACACAAGGGTAAGGATATCATGAAAACCATTTTATCTGAACTTTTTTATACACATATTTTAGACTAGTACTATAAATCTCTATAAGATTTGAATATTTGGATAGGGAATCATTTTTGGAGAATCCATTAATTACCCCCACATTTCTATAGGCATAGACAATAAAGCTTGTGCTTGTCTGAACTGAGGTTTCTTTAGTGCAGTCATTTTAGGCAGAAAGTGATAATGTACTTGAATTTCATAAGTATGCATGTGACCTACACATCTTGTATGCTCTCAATAATATCTTATTTTTCCCGGTATTTTAAAATATTGACCATCTCTCAACACATGGGAATCAAACATGAATTTGAAGGATATTCTATCTCCATAGCATAGTTTTGGGGATATAGAGATGCAGAAGTTGATTTTGCATTTAAATCAAGACAACATTAACTTAAAACTATTTCCTTGTGGACTGGATGAGGGAAAGCAATATGCTTCAAAACAAAATGCGTTGGTCTAGTTTGTAGAGAGAAGTGTGCAAGCTGACTCACAATTTCAGAGAGGAAGCATAGCAAAATCGCAGATCCCTAGCCCTAACCAACTCTGTGGGAAGTGGTACTCATATGCGAACAGAAGTTCCTAAGGATATGTAATACGGGAGTTCCAAATATATGTTGGGTATGAGATTGGCAAATTTCTTTAATCTAAGGTGAAGCAATTTGTTTTGTACACTAACGTGAGTTACATCTTTTCTTCTTTTAGCACTTGGGTGTTATATATTATACAACATGTAGAGGGATGGAGGAAGTGAGAGAGGCTCTTCTTTAAGACCACATAGATAGATGATGATTTCATTGACCACTAGCCTATGCCATGAAACTCCAGGTGACAGTTTATGTATATGAGATAGGGTTCAGGGAAACACTGTAAAATATATAAGGTTCATCTGAGTGTAACTCGCCTTCTAAATAACGTCTCCCTTCCCACCACCCGCCTCCTGAATAAAACTTAAATAGAACCAAGGTGAGTACATTTCCTATGAAATTTTTGTAATACTCGTTTTGTTTTATATTACCAACAATTCCTTTATGCGATTGAGGTGTTTTTCTTTTAAAGTGCCTTATAAAACAAGACTTTGCAAAACCACCATTTTAATGTATTTAAATATTCATGATTTAATGTGCAGAAATGCATAACGCTTCACTCAATGCCAAGCTCTGATTTTTCTGGGTAAACAGTCCAGTACAAACAAGAAATGAAATGTTAGTCTTTGTATTTGAATTGAGAATCTATTCCTTTTTAATGAAAATTTTTTTTATAAAATATTTTTTTATAAAAGCCCAGGACAAGTGTCTGAAAGACTTTTACCATTTTGACACGCTTGTATCCTTATCTCATACTGTGTGAATGGAGCCAAATTTTCCAGAAGGATGGATAGATGATGACCGACAGAGGAGGTCAGAGGAGATAGACTTCCGGCATTGAGTAAGACATTGTACTCCACAGGTATTTGAGGAATGAGGATCCCTTTAAAGAAAGAGAGAGAGTAAAATCATATATATATGCTATACAGAATGGTCCACAAATGTTCATCTTTAAAGAACAACGTATATTTAAAATGTTATAACTTAAAGGTATATCATGTCTTAATATAGCAATTAATACTGGCACGAAACTTAAGTTGGACAATATTAGAAAGCATATTCCAAAAGTAAGAAATGTGCATCACCCATTTTCAAAAACGAATGACGTATAATAATTCTATTCAAAGATATACTCCCGAGCCAAATAAAAACAAAGGCACGTTCACTTCTTAAAAAATACAAGGCAATTAGAAAAGGAGTCATATATTTTTCCTAGGCTCACTTATTCTTAAAGTACATAAAAAAACACCAGTTTTGCTTGTGACAATAATTTTTCTGTAGGCATTGTGTATGCATCCTGTCTGACACGGCTCCTTGACATAATAGCCCATAAAGTATCCAAATCTTAGGCTATCTAGAGAATTCCCAGTGCGTTAATTACTGAGTCAGGACAGTCCACTCTGTCAGTGAGACTTATGGACCTAAATACACATGAAATTTGGGTTCAAAAACTGTCATTTTTCATAGTGCTTCTTAAAGAAAGGAGGTCTTGTCAACTTAGCCTTTTCACAATCTATTCATATAATTAAATGCCTGTAAGTTTTATTTCATCCTGAATAACAAGTACACTTTTTCAAGGAGAAGATATGAGCCTTGAATGGAGAATGTAATGGAGTTTCCCACTAAATTTTCTCATTGATCTGAGAGTGTATAACATTTTTGGGTTTAGTTACTTACCTTTGTAGTATTTAAATCAGTTTGCTATAGAAACAATGAAATCTACAGCATGGAACTCTCGCGAGAGATGAAGTCTAAAGAATGGAATGTCGTTTTGCTTTTTGTAGATATGGTTCCAACGTATGAAGGGTGGAAGAGCTAGTAAAAACCAGAGATGCTCAAGATTTTGTTCAGGATAGATGAAAATTAGGAGGCTCTGAAGGAAATATTGATCATAGTCAGCAGGACTGATCAATCGTTTCCTTTGGAAAGGTGCTAGATTGTGCTGAACCCAGATTGAGAATTTTTATTTTAAATTTCGGGCATCCTAGTTAAACTGTCTAGTTGAGCTGCATTGGTCCTCAGAGCTTAAATCACTGTTATTCTGTCATTGATTCCTAAATTCTTATCTCTGGCTTTATATTGCTCCTGCATTCCAGACTTGTATTGTCAACAACCTACTTCACAGAGACCTCAATGTCGACACGTCCCAAACAGAATCACCATATTTTCCACTCCCAAGCCTGTTCTCCTTGGGTTTCCTTTCTCCATTTCCCTACTTTGGAGGCCTTAGGGTAAGACTCTTAGAGAAGATCCTGCTTTCTTCGTCGTCAAACTCAACTGACCACTAAATTTCATCAACTATTTCTTCAAGAAATTTGGGCTTTATATATAATCAGCAACATGGAGATTTGGCAGGAGCTAACATGATCTAACCTACATTTTAGGAAGATAAGACTGCTGGCAGGCAGATGTGGGATCGAAAACACGAGAGCCAGGAGGTGGGATACCCGTGTGAAAGTCATTGCGTAGCTGCCGCAAAAACACAAGCAAGTGGAGCCATTTCACCGAAGTTCTGTTTTATGCCAGGCAGCATATATCTCATTTAATACCACTAGGATGTCAACTCCATAAAGTCAGGGACTTTGTCTCCTCCCCAGTGTAGTTCCAATGCCTAGATTTCAGCACAAAATCACAGCTCAAAAAATGTTCATTGATTGAATGGATGAATGAAGCCTCAGGACAATACTGTAAGGTAAATATGATTACCATTTTTTTTTAAGATGCAAAAACTAAGGCTCAGAGGAGTCGAGTAACTTGTTCCAGATTTCACATTGATAAATTGGAGTACACAGACTTGAACTCAGGCCCATCTGATACCAAAGCTTATCCTTCTGTATTTATGTTCTCTCCTGATATTGGAGATTTGAATTAGGACAACTGGGGGAAAAAAATGAAAGGATGGGCCCGCCCCAGTGGCTTAGTGGTTAAGTTTACACACTCTGCTTCAGCGGCCTGGGGTTTGAAGGTTCAGATCTCAGGTGTGGACCTACAAATTTCTCATCAAGTAACACTGTGGCAGTGTCCCACATACAAAATAGAGGAAGACTGGCACAGATGTTAGCCCAGAGACAATCTTCCTCAAGCAGAAAGAGGAAGACTGGTAACAGATATTAGCTTAGGGCCAATCTTCCTCACCAAAAAGAAAAAGAAAGAAAGAAAGAAAGAAAGGATAATTTTGAGACAGGCAGAACATGTCTTGGAGAATGTTAGAAGCAGGGCAAAAAAGTGACGGAGGAGTTAGAATCACCACTGATTGAAGAAGATTATAGGTGAACATTTAAAGCTGTGAAGAGCAGTTTTCGCAAACTGAGATATAAATACCCAGGATGTTTGCAGACTGGTGTCAAAGTATTTTCAGAGACAAGGACAAACATGGTACCTCTTTCTGGAATACCAGTTTGACTTGTAAAATTTGGAAAATGCATGACTTCTCTGCATGAGCAAGCGAAACCAGAAGAATCATACTTTTCCTTGTTCACAAAAATTCAGTATAGATTTTTCTTTCTAAAAAGCCCAAGATTAGAAAATTATATGTGTACTGAGTGATTAGAACTTTCACTAGCCAGTTGTTTTAAATCTGTAGTCACCTCAGAGTAAACTAACTGTACAACAGTAGAAAAAGTTTATGTGAACATAACCAGTGTGTTGAACAAGTACAAATATTATTCTTGATGCAGTCAAAACACAACGTTAGCCTCTATCGCTTTAAAATGAATTCATTGTGCATCAATGGATGAGTGGATAAAGAAGACATGGTATAGATATACAGCGGAATACTACTCAGCCATAAAAAAGACAAAATTGTGCCATTTGGAACAAGATGGATGGAACTTGAAGGTATGATGTTAAGCCAAATAAGTCAGACGGAGAAAGACAAACAGTGTATGATTTCACTCACATGTGGAAGATAAACAAACACATGGACAAAGAAAACATATTAGTGGTTATCAGGGGGAAGGAAGTGGCAGGAGGGCAAAAGGGATAAGGCGGCACATGTGTATGGTGAAGGAAAAAAACTAGACTATTGGCAGTACACACAATGCAGTCTATACAGAAACTGAAACACGATAATATACACCTGAACTTTACATAACGTTATAAGCCAATAAGACTTCAATAAAATAAAAAAACATAAATGAATTCATTGTGGGTAATCTTCCACAGACACAGGATGAAAAGTTGGCTGGGCCCATGACGTTTCTGCTCAGTCTTGGGTAATACACTGTTCTATGTTATTCTTTTCCATGAAGGAAAAAAGAAATCATGACAAAGATTACTGCCTAGAAAATTTACATAAATTCACCTTTCTCTTTAACGGTTTAGTGAGTACACATAATGGGCTTATTTAGAAGATATTCTTCGAGGCCTAATTCTCAACTGTGAGACAAAACTGGGACTGCTTTTACTGCTCCTGATGAGACTGCTGTAATTAAAAGGAAGTTTGAGAGTTGGATGAAGAGAATTGATTACAGGGACCATTTGAGACTCTCAGTTCCTTAATGGATGAGGAAAACCTAAGTACTGTATTAGAGGTAAAATAAAGAACAATATAATCAGGCTATTTTTTTTTTCCTACTAAAAATGTTCTTTGGAGAGTGTTGCTCGAGGTAGTGAAAGAGATTGAAGAGTGAAGCAGGGACCCTCTCAATTTGCACTTTGACCTTTCAGCAGGAAGATGTGCGTATGGAAATTTCCATCCAGAGTATCTTGCAATGTCACAGTATTCCACCTCACATTTTGGGCATTTTTCCTTTTTGTTACCCTGGCAGTGGGCAAAGGTTGCTGTTTGTATCCACATATTCATGATAAAACGAAGAGAGAAAGAATTGCCTGACATTAAGCCTGTTTTGGGGGTCAGCTTTTTTTCAGAATAATCTAATATCCTAAAATATAAGAGCATATTACTCTTTAGCCAAAGAGATCAGTAGAAAACATGCCCCTGATGATAAATGATATATTACATTATTTTTTGGCGGAAGACAAACACGTTGGAATACAATGCCAAATTTTCATGAATCGCTAAGATAAAAAGCAAGACCTTAAAGAAATTGTCAACGTATGATGATTGTTTCAGGTTGTTTCCAGACTTCCTGGGATGACACGTTCCTTCTGTCTTCTCTTTTCCTAGGTTCGATCTTGTAGAAAAGTTTGACAAACACTCATTTGAAAAATATGCCGTGACTCTTGTGGAACTAGACAAAGCCACGGATCAGAGTCCGACAGGTGAAATCCCTCCTCTGCCCTCGTTTGTCCCTGGTAAATTACCCAACCTCTATGAACGCCAGTCTCTTCGTCTGTAAAATGATGATACTAACAGTGGCCTCATAAAGAACTGTAAGGATTAAATTAGGAAATGTGTTTAAAGCATTTTGGTGCCTTCTAGTTACATAGAAAGTGCTGGATAAATGACAGACATCTCTACAAAACAAAATGGAACAAAATGGAAAAGCAACCCACAACTATGACAGGCACTGCTATCATGTGCCCTCGACCCTTCTGAACCCATCTTTTATATAAAGTTGCTATTCCAATTACAAATAAATGTTATATTCATTCAACAATTATCTTTGTGACAATATTTGATTTAGTTTTTTTTTTAAATTTTATTTCTTTCCTTTTTCTCCCCAAAGCCCCCCCTGGTACGTAGTTGTATATTCTTCATTGTGGGTCCTTCTAGTTGTGGCATGTGGGACGCTGCCTCAGCGTAGTTTGATGAGCAGTGCCATCTCCGTGCCCAGGATTTGAACCAAGGAAACACTGGGCCGCCTGCAGTGAAGCCCGTGAACTCAACCACTCGGCCACGGGGCCAGCCCCTATTTGATTTAGTTTTATATTTTGTGTGTACTTGGATATGATGAAGGTGTGCTCCAATGAAGATATTCTAGTTTTCATTGTCAGCAGTAATTTAGAGTGGTCCTCCCTTCAATTCGTCTGAGGTTGTGCTTTACTATATATCTTCAGTCTATACCTACTGGTCTGCTTCCAGTAACTTCTCTGCTTAAAAGGACAGGACTCCTAAGGGGTCGGGGGACAAAGTTGCCCTTCTACCGCATTTCAAATATAGACATAATCTTGATCTAGGTTTAAATTTGGCTAGTCAAAGCACGAACCTGGAAAATGTATTTTCCACATCTTAGTTAATGGGAAATAAATGTCCTTTACATAGATATAGGAGGTGTGGAAACAGAAAATGCTCCTCGGAGCTGGGAACATGTCAAACAGTGACATGCATTTAGGAAAGAGGGCCCCCTCCACTGTCATAATTTACAGGACTGTGACATGAAGGCCTCCTGTGTTCCTGCAAACCCTTCCACCATCTGCAATGAGTCTGAAATGACCTAGCCCCCTGGTAGTCCGATGGCTAAATGAAATGAAATGGGCATATTTGTTAAAGTCAGCTGGGAAGCCACACGACTTGGTTAGTTCTCGAGTTCATAAATTTATGTCAGAGCGAGAGGAGCAGTGGAAGCTGAAGTGAACCAATTTACCCTAAGTGCAAATGGCAGTTTTGTTATTTGGTGTCAGAATTACCAGTCGCACAATGACAGGCTGCCATAACACATTTTCTTGTTCGCTAAAGAACAAGGATTTCGTTGGTTAATATTCCTTGCGATGCTCCTTTTCATAATTTACAACAACTAGATGCTGATAGGTTATTTAACATTTATGAAGTTAAGATGTAATCAGAAAAACCCTGATTATCTTTACAAATAAAAAAGTTAAATTATTCAACTTTTTTTTTTTCTCGGTGGCTTCATTTCACAGCAGGTGCATACTTTACAATGGGACGAGTCAATCAAATAACTCTTTTTTTAAATCTTTTTTTAGGAGCTGGAGCAGGAACAATTCTAAGAGGAAAACTATTAATTCGGTTTGATGGCTGCGTTTGCTTCAAAACACTGGTTGCGCTTAACATAATGCTTTTAACAAATCAGCTGGAATTCTCCTTTGTAGAGGTAGGGGTGTCTTGGTTGTGTCCTTTTGGGGGTGTGGAAGTAAAAAAGGACCCTCTTGAATACACATCTATACCAATTGTATGGAAATTTTACATAGTTTGTATAATAGTTATCATTTTATGCTCTTTCTACCCTACTAGATAGTAGCGTTCTTGACAGAAGGGACAATGTCTCATTCTTCCTCATAATTCCTAAGGTATCTAGTATCACGCCTTGCCCCTGAGTTGGGCTCAGTAACTACTTTCATGCTAATGAAATAATATTTAATGAAAATAAATAGATGAATTAATCTATCCACAGGCAAATGAATTACATCCTGTGAAGTTTTAAGCTACAAATAAAATGACTCTACTGGGTTACTGCATGGACTGCCCTTCAATTGCTTTGTCCTCATTCATATTTGCTATGTCTGTAGCAAAATTATTTTTTAGCTTTTGAACGGGATCATAGCAGAACTCAGAAAAGCAAGCATTTGCTTTCTGCACTGTTTACATAGAACAGTGAGAAAATACAGCACAGTGGTTTTGACCATGGAATTTGGAGTCAGATCCATTGTGGTTCAGCTCTGACAACTATGGGATGGATAACCTAGAGAAAATAGCTTATAACATCTAAATTGACTTTTCTCATTAGTAAAAGGGAGAAAACAATAGGACATACTACATTCAGTTGTTATGAGCATTAAATGAGATACGTGTCAATCTCTTAGAAAAATGCCTACCACATATTAGAACTCAACAAAGTAAGATAAACCTATTAAACACCAAAAGCAAAGGCAACAAAGCAAAACTCGACAAATGGAACTACATCAAGCTAAAATGTTTCTGCACAGCAAAGGAAACCATCGACAAAACAAAGAGGCAACCTATGGAATGGAAGAAAATATTTGCAAATCACATATCTGATAAGGGGTTGATATACAAAATATACAGGGAAATCATACAACTCTATACCAAAAAAATGCAAATAACCCAATTGAGACACAGACAAAGGACCTGAATACACATTTTTCCAAAGAAGACAGACAAATGGCCAACAGGTATATGAAAAGACATGCCACATCACTAATCATCAGGGAAATGCAAATCAAAACCACAATGAGGGGCCGGCTCAGTGGCGCAGCAGTTAAGTTGGCACATTCTGCTTTGGTGGCTCTGGGGTTCACTGGTTCAGATGCCGGTGCGGACCCAGCACTGCTTGTCAAGCCATGCTGTCATAGGCATCCCACATAGAAAGTAGAGGAAGATGGGCACAGATGTTAGCTCAAGGCCAGTCTTCCTCAGCAAAAAGAGGAGGATTGGCAGCAGATGTTAGCTCAGGGCTAATCTTCCTCAAAAAAAACCCCACAATGAGATATCACTTCACACCTGTTAGAATGGTTATTATCAAAAAGACAAGAGGTAACAAACGATGGTGAGGATGTGGAGAAAAAGGAACTTGGTGCACTGTTGGTGGGAATGTCAACCGGTACAGCCACTGTGGAAAACAGTATGGAGGCTCCTCAAGAAATTAAAAATAGAACTACCATATGATCCAGCTATCCCACTTCTGGATATATATCCAAAGGAAATGAAATCACCATCTTGAAGAAATATCTTTACTCCTAGGTTCACTGCAGCATTATTCATAATAGCCAAGACTTGGAAACAACCTAAGTGCCCATCAAAGGACGAATGGATAAAGAAGATGTGGTATATATACACAATGGAATACTACTCAGCTATAGAAAAGGAAGAAATCTTGCCATTTGTGACCACATGGTTGGACCTTGAGGGTATTATGTTAAGTGAAATAGGTCAGACATAGAAAGTCAAATACTATACAATCTCACTCATAAATAGAAGATAACAACAACAACAACAACAGCAATAATAAACAAACACAAGGATACAGAGATTAGATTGATGGTTACCGGAGGGGAAGGGGGGAAAGGGGGGAGGGAGGAGGGTAAAAAGGGTGACTGAGCACACATGTGTGGTGATGGATGGTAATTAGTCTGTGGGTGGTGAACATGATGCAATCTACACAGAAATTGAAATATAATCATGTACAACTGAAATTCATATAATGTTATAAACCAATGTCACCTCAATAAAAGAAAAAAAGAAGGAAATCTTGCTATTTGTGACAACATGAGTGAACCTAGAGGGCTTTTGCTAAGTGAAATATGTAGTGAGACAAAGACAGACAAATACTGCATGGTATCACTTATACGTGGAATCTTAACGAAATGTCTAATTCATAGATACAGAGAGTAGAAAGGTGGTTGCCAGGGGCTGGGGTAGGGGAAATAGGGAGAGGCTGGTAAAATGGTACAAACTTTCAGTTATAAGATGAATACAGTGTGAGGAGTTAATGAGTAATATGATGACTATAGTTGATAAGAGTGTAGTGTATAATTGAAATTTGCTAAGAGAGTAGAACCTAAGTGTTCTCACCATAAAAAGAGGGTAAATATGTGAGATGGCTGTGTTAACGTGATGGTGGGAATCCTTTCACAATGACTATGCATATCAAATCATCACGTTGTACACTTTAAATGTATTACTATTTTGTCAGTTATACCTCAATAAAGCTGCAAACATATAAATGTATTAATATGCAAAATAAAACACAAATCATTGAAATGAGTTTTATATTTTCTTCTGAAAGTCAACGCTGCTTGGTACTTGGTTGCTGCACTTATAAGAAAACTGAAACAATTGTCAATGTTGAATCATCTCAATTAATGCAACGTGAATTCCTGAGAAAGCTTAACGACAATATTGACTTTAAATGGAGAGTGTCTGATCTAATACATTCCAGTGGATGAGCTAGCTAAGACGCCTATCGTCTATGGATAGGCCATATTGTGCTTAGCTACCCTTTAATCAAAACTTGATTAATAAAAAGCATTTATATTCCTAAACAATATTAAGTGAAATGATTTCTCAGTGGAAGAATTGTTGCCAATTCTTTTCTTTAATGGCCTAGTAGATAAATGTGAAAGGAAAAGCACCAGTATTTCGATATTATGCATCAAACCTAAATAACTCACCATCTTTAGTGAGGAAAAGTGTGTGTTGAATGCAACGACATTATTAATTAGAACATGATTAAGAGCTAGAATAGTTAGTCATTACCTTGGTAAATTAGAAAGGCTCATTATTACCTTCAGAGTTTAAATAATTTTGAGTGTTTGGATTCTCAAACAGTAGGGGTATCTATCTTCATTCTTATTCTGAGCAAACCATGTTCCATGAAGTATTTACCTCTTCATTTTCTATAATTTCCCACTCATTAGGGTAACATATATCCTTTGCTCTCTTTAATATGAATGTGTAAGTCTTGACACACGGTACAGAGCTGGTTCAAGGTAGGAAGAAATGTTTAGGAATAAACTAACCTGGTTTACGTTGTCTGTAGATTCAAATAATAATAATGGCCAGCGTCTATTCAGTGCCCACTAAATGTTTCACACGCTATTTCACTGACTTCACATAACAGCAACGCAAGGTAGGCATTTAATACCTCCTCTCACAGATGAAAAACCTAAGGTTCAGAGACATTGTGCAACTTTCCCAAGGCCACAGGGAAACTAAGTGGGGGGCCCATTCCACATAGAAACCAGTATTTCATTTTCTGAAATAAGTGAAAAGAATTATGCACCCGTAAGACAACGGATTGTCTTTTGGAAATATACATGTGTCTCCTGTTTGTCTTTCAAGAAGAAATATGTATTTGTGTGTGTGTGTGTTTGTGTGTGTGTAGGGTTGGGTAAGTGTGTAGAGAAGAGTGGGATTCTATAGGAAATCACGTGTCTCAATAATTTTAAACAGCAGAAAATCCAAAATGTATTTCTATTTGCCTAAATGAGAAATTTCAGAAGCTTAGTCACCATTCTGTTTCATTAATTAAATCACCAAATATTTTATAAGGATATGTTCTTGGCATGTTGTCTGACTTGGAGGTACAAATGATATGCAAAAGAGTAGAAAGCTTGATTTTCTAGAGCTTGGAGTGTTTTGGTAATCTTACTACCGACTTTTGTCAAGTAACAATGAGAAAAAGTGACCCAGGATTTACTGGGACGGAGAACGTCTACCAAGGCTTCAAAATGCTCTTGAGTGATCTCTGTAGATATTCGCTGAGAGACTCTCTCCCTCGCCCTCCTAATTAAAATCTGCCTGCACCTGGAATCTAGTTTTGCTGAGTCATATCTATTCCTTCCGGACTTTCGAATGAGGAGGTAAAATGCTTGTGGTTACTAGTTCCTTCATGCCGCAGGAGAGAACTATCACCAGGTGGATATTTTCCCTTCAGGAATTTGTCATCTTCCACAATTAATTCTTCTGGTCTCGCCATGCCCAGCAAAAAACATTTTTCCCCCACAATTACTTTGTTTTTGTCAACATCTAGCTCTGTTTCTTGGCCCTCTAGGTTATTTCAAAAAGCAGAGTCGCTCCATCATAAATCTGAAAGACTATGCTCAGTAAATGAGAAGTTTGATTTGGATTTAAGAGTGAAGCCAAAGAGGAAGGAACTGCTCTTATAGGACAGTAGTAGAGAGTAGACCTGAGTTTGAATCCTGCTCTGCTGTGTGACCTTGACTATGTTATATTACTTCTTCGCGACTCAAACTTCTTAATAGGGTGACAATGCTATTACTTGTCTCCCAGGTTTTGCATGAGAATTAACAAGGTAAGGCAGGGAAAGTGCTTATTAAAGTGTTTGGCACATGCTGGAAATTTTACAGAGGGCAAATATAAACAAGTAATATTAATGCATGTGTATAATATTTGTCCTCAGTGTCACAAATTACTCTTCCCTTGAATATTCTCCCATATTCCGTGGACCTCGTTCCCTTTACCGGTAGGATTTGTGAACATGTGATAAAACTTAATTCATAGATAGCATTGAAACAAGAATTTATAAACTGAAAATCCGACTAATTGCCCGGTGATTTTCTGTTGCCAAGCAACCACATAGACTTTTTTCTCCCAGCAACTTATCTGTGTAACGTCACTGTTCATACTGACCACAAACCAAAATACTATATGTGAAAAAAAGCAGTTAATTTAACCACTCTTTTGGCTTTGGACATTCAAGAGAAACTAGTTTGATTCATGTTTTCAGAGAATTATCATAAGTGATCACTTTTGCTTGGTGTGTGTGATCCTTGGTTGTTAAAGTTGGAGCACATTGAAGTCATCTGGGGAACTTGAAAAAAGATTTCAATTCTTTGACTCCATCCCAGAAGATTCTTATTCAGGAAACTCGGGGCTGAGAATCTATCTTTGCACAAGTTTTCCAGGTGGTTCTAACGTTCATTCAGGTTTGGTAACTACAGGTATGGAAATATAGGTATTTGTCCGTTTTTTAGCTCTGCCAGTGATGTAATCACTTCGTAACGGCGGGGAGTATGATGAATGTCTAGAAAGATCTTGATTATGAGCAAATAAACAACCTTCAGTTATAACAAGTTTGTTTTCTTTCTGTTTAAAATATATATTTCTGACTATTCAGGAACAGAAAAATGTTTTTATTATCCAAATCAAAACACCGCATGAGGTACTTTGCAATAAAATCAACTGTAGATTATACACAAGTCAAAATCATCTGCCTGTTTATGGAGTTCAAAATCCTTCTAGGCACCAGGAAAAAAGTTTAATTTAAGATTTTAATCTTTCCATATATTACAGGGTTTCTGTAATGGATTTTGTGCATCTGAAACTAAAAGATTGACAGGCCTGGATATTATAGATTTATTAACCATTGGTTACATGGTCAGAGTTAGTGTGGAAAACATTTCTACAACATCCCCTAGACTAGACTAGAATGAACAATTTCTACAAAGCCTGAGGTAGGCAAGAATTAAGGTTACATTAAAAAAGCAGACGTGTTTTATTTCACAGTGATTCTTTTCTAAATAGAAACGTTATACATTAAACATAAAAATATGAAGTGGAACTCAAAGAAGAAAATGTCAAAATGCTTGGAAATTTAAAAGAAGGCTTAAAAATTTACTAATCTAATCCTGCAGTATGTTGTTTCATCATTTTGAACACGGGGCCTTGGAACCTAGTGAATGTTTGAGCAAAATACATTCTAAGAAGGAATTATTAAAGGCAAAGATAATTGTCTGAAAAGAATCATCACTATCTATAGAATATTATACAGACTGGAAAATGTATGCCAATCGTATAAATTACCTCCTTTAATCTTTACAACCTACATGTAGGTACTGTCATCATGTCCATTTTATAGATGGAGATAAATGAGACTCAGAAAAACTGACCCGTTTAAGGTCAGCTAATAGGTGGCACCACTGGGATATGAATCCTGATTTTCTCATTCATTTTACTTTCATTGTCTTAAAAGAAGGATGTTTTCAATTCCTCACTGGGTGTGAAGTCTTCAGATTAGCAACGGCAACTTATGTGCGTAATGTTAAAACGACAGGTAATTATGAAACTTCCTGGTCACATGGCTAGGAAACCATCAACTTGGCTTACCATCCTGGACTTTCCCTCATTTCTCTTTGAGAATTTGGATTGTAGAAGACCCTGGTCTGAATTCGAGAACTCTCCCGTCAACAGGAGGAATCTGGTCTTAGAACGGTTCTATTCTGCCTTATTTTACCTTGTGGTGCAAAAACACCACACCACTATAAGAATGCCAAGGAGAAATACGCTAACAGGTTGCAAGATAGCAATGCTCTTCCATGAAAGTAGAAACCAATTCTGTAAAAGGATCCGTAAATTTGTATATTTTACACAGCAGAAGATTTGTGTTTTCCTCCATTGAAATTAAGAACAGAGATTAAGAATATCTGTGCTTCTAAAACTCAGATAAAGATTACAGTGTTTTATGACACGTGCTGGCACTACTGAATATTTATTTATCTTTTATTTAATTTAAAATGTTGGATATTTATTTTAAAACAAAGATGGATGGATTGCTTTATGTTTAATATCTTAGAGCAACTTAAATTTTTCTTCACTTCTCAAGCTCTGGAGAGATTTTCTTCCATGAGTTTGACCAAAAAAAGACCCTTTTGTCTTCAATCTTAGATTACAGCATCAGAAGGATGTTGGTTTATGAGAATTTAAGCTTTATATATTAGGCCTTTATGTCATCTTTATGACTACATGACCTGTTTTGACTGAGATAACTTTTCAATTCAATGAAAAATATGCCTTTGCTAATTATTTTATGGAATGGATCTGCTGATGGCCAAAATGGCTATTGATGAATTATTTTCACTTCCATATTGAACTGTGGCTAAACTTATCCTGATGGAAACAATAAGGGTTTGTTTCAATTTCATCTTAAAACTAGGCATTAAAAATGAAATCACATATCTTTGAAGTGCATTTACCACCTTAACGGGTTTTAAATTTTACTAAAACGAAACCTCCATATGTCCCTTATGTTACAAGACAGAGCAAGAAGGGTTCACTCTCATCCTTACTCCACAGTGTTAATGCAATCAGAATTTTCCCTGAAGATGATGCTTACATCAAAATATAATAATGCGTTAAACCACAAAAGCAACCCACTAGTGGCTAAATGGCTCAATGGAGGCTATGCAGCTTAGAGAGGCAAAATTCAGCTACCATAACTGGTCACAACCCAAGGGCAAATTGGGCTATTGTCTTTCTGAAGTCCCCGTTCACTGCTGTAATTTAAAGGGAATCATATAATGCCAATGATCCAATCTAGGGAGTCTTATAGAAATGAATGTTCAAGGTAATTCAGACCGATACGACTTACCTTGGATATATACGAATAAGAAGTCATATTTTAGACTCTGGTACTTGAAAGAAAGTATTGTTTTGATAGAAAAGAATGTATCTATATATTTTTATCACTATATCTACAGCTATCTGTATCTATACGGATGTATGTAGATACTTATGCATGTATACACTCTGCAGTGTGGTTGGGATTATTCTGTCTATATTTATCAAGGAGACAGCTTATACTCTTCCAACTTACCAAATTCACATTTCCATCCTTATCTCCAATTAATTTCCTCTAAAATGTTTTACATACACACACACACACACACACACACACACACACACATTTTATTTCTTTACCTGGTGGGGTCCAAGCTACAAAAATGGAATAAGGCCCGATTACTGTGATATTATATGGAGGCTGGATTTCTTCCGGCGTCAACAGAGGTGTTTGTACAATGTGCTCATCACTAGGACTGCTGCCTCCTCCAGTAGTGGCTTCCAACCTGTAACTGTATCTATATTTAAAGAGAAAGAATTGTCATAAGACAAGGCCAAGAGAACTGAACAATGATTGCTGGCTTTTCTATCCATTGCTTAGTCCCAAATTTGTGACACATTGAAAATTCTTTGCTCCCTGTCCAGAAACTTTACCATCGACTTGGTAGTTTTTCTAGCATGGGCAGCATTCTCTCCTGTCACTATTTCTGCCCTCCCCCCATTTTTTTTTAACCCTCTAGCAATTCATTGCTTTTCTTAGAGGTTTCAGGAAAGTCTTGGAGTGTGCTAGTGGATTGCGGAGGATTCAAATTAATCTTCCCCATTTTTAAATGGGTTGGAGTTCAGGAAAATATGTTTAGAGGAAGCTGTTTCTAAATTGATCTGCTGCTCTCTACAATAAAACTAAATTGATCTCTACTGTCAGCCATAAAACATCTGTTGATCTAAGATATATTGCGTCTCTGCTGAGAAATGAATGGGAATGAAGTGCAAATAGGTGGAACTTTTTCCCTAAAACCACTCATGTCTATATCTACTGGAGCAAGTAGAGAAAACATTACATCAAAAGAAAAGGTAGTTGATGTAAAACAAAACTCTCTAAATCTCTTTTATTGCTATTTTAGGAATTCACGTTTTTGAAGATAATATGATAATTTTTAAAGCTTAATACTTTGTATATTTTATATATGTAAAAATTCTTGTGCTTTCATGTCAGACAGAAGACTAATTATTTATTTATATTTTTAAGGAATTTCACATACTCTGAAGACTGATGTAACAAGTTAGCATTGGGCTCTTCGACGTCTGAAATGGATTAAAAGATCTCATCAGACATGGAACAGCTAATAAGTGACGAGATTAATTAATTAATATTGTTTCCATTGGAGACGTGCTCTTTTTAAACTCTGAAAAATCTAAACATCTAACTGTGTGGTTGATAAAGTTTTCTTTTCGTTTACCTGCTGTTGGGCTCCAGGTTTTTATCAGTGAAATTCTGTTCCTCACTGCCACCCAGGAAAACCAAGGTTCCATTACGACTCAATTGATACTGAGAAATGAGGCCATTGGGATTTTCTGGCGGACTCCAGTATAATTCCACTGTTGTAGAATTGATGATAATGTGTCGAGGTGTCATCCAAACTCCTGGCAAAAATAACACAACGAGGTTTTATTGTTAGGATAAAATAAACCCCCTCTCAAAAATCACACCATCACCTCACATACTTTTATCTGTTGATAAAAAAATCTCACGGTGAGCAACAAAAATACATTTATTTCCTTTGGAGGTGGAATACATAATTGGGTATAAATATTTTTTTATTACTTTGATGATTTTATTTTTGAAAGTGAATGCCTTTTAGAAAGTGAATGTCAGACAACTCTCTGGATTGAAAGTAAATTTTTATTTAGTAGAGGAAAATTTCTCCATTGTGGCTGTCACTCTGCATGTAATCAAGACCTGAGAGACTATCCAGGGATTTTTGAACTTTATGCCTATTTGCTTGGAATATGTAGAAACAATCATAATCTAGTATTTACCTGAATTATCAAATTCAACAAATAAGCTTACTTTCCCTTTGCCCCTCTGACATCACGTGCTGTGGTTCTTTTCCTCCTTTCTCTCTGGCTGTTCCTCCCAGCCTCATTTACTGGCTCCTTTTCCCCAATTGGACCTCAAAATGACTAGTGTCTCAGAGACCCAGGCTCTCTCTTTTCCCTTTCTCTCCCTTCTTCTCCTTTCCTTTCTTCTTTTCCAACACTCACTTTCTAGGTGAGATCTCCGTTTAGTCTCAGTTTTGAATGTCATCTATATGCTGACCACTCCCACATATATATCTCCAGACTACAACTCTCTCCTGAGCTTCAGACTCGTGCATCCAACTGTCAACTGGACACCTCCATTTGGAGGACTAATTATATACCAAAAACTGACAACATCCAAAACAGAACTCTTGGTTTTTCTGTCTACAATCTATTCATCTCCCAATGTTGTCCATCTATCCATTTTCTTGGATAACAAAAAATTATCCTTGAGGTTTTCATTTTTTCTCACCCCTAAATGTACTCTATCATCACATCTTGTAGATTCTACCCTGAATATATATAGTTCTCTACATCTTCACTGCTGCCTTTCCTGATCCAAGCTATGTTTCTCTCTCTCAGACTCCTGTCATAGTCTCTGAACTGGTCTCCGTGTTTTAAATCTTGTCCTTCTCTATTTCATTGTAATCTTTGTAAAAGTATATAAAGTATATATGTAAGCCCATGTACTCTTTATGAAATATACAACCCCTTTGAAGTTATTCATATAATAAAACTCCAATTCCTTATGACAACCTGTATGGTCCTATATTTTTCTGGCTCTGGCCTGCCTGGCACCATTTTCTCCATCATTCATGAAGCTCCAGCCACTCCAGACTTCTTTCTTTCCCCAGAATGCTTCCAGTTCTTTCCCACTTCTGAGCATTTGTGCTTCCATCCCCTCTATCTAGGACACTTTTGCTCATATCACCATGATATTTTTGCACTTTATTTTCATAGTTCAGTGACCTTGTAAATATGTTATTCGACCACCCTCCCCAACTATAACTTTAACCCTATCTAAAGTGATCCCAACCTTGTTCCTCTCTATCATACACCATTTTGTGTGTGTGGGTGTGAGAAAGATCGGCCCTGAGCTAACATCTATTGCCAATCCTCCTTTTTTTGCTTGAGGAAGATGGTCCCTGAGCTAACACCCTTGCCAATCTTCCTCCACTTTGAATATGGGATCCCGCCACAGCATGGCTAGATGAGTGGTGTGTAGGTCTGTGCCCAGGATCAGAACCCGTGAATCCTGGGCTTCCAAAGTGGAGTGCATGAACTTAACCACTGCACCATCAGGCCGGCCCACTCATATGCCCTTTTTAATTTTGCTCTTGACACCCATAAAATCATAACCATTCTTCTTTCTTTGATATTATCATTATTTTTATGTTGTTATGACTGTGTGGTCTACTTCTTTGTCCTGCTTCAATACAAAGTTAGCTCCATAAGGGCCGGGATCTTCCCCTTCTCATTTGTCAATGTATCTTTGTGGCTAGCACAATGCCTAATAAATACTGAATGAACAAATTTATTGCAAATATATATCCTGCAAATTACTATGTTAAGTACTCTAGGCAGTTCTATGGAATGAAAATGTGATTAAGATGTGGCTTATTCTTACAAGGAGTTTACTTTTCTGTATAAAAGATAAAATATATACACAAACAGCTGTAATTCAAGGTCAAACATTAAAGTGTTCTTATAGACATACAAAGATATTGATGGAGAACCTAGCAATGAGAAAGATCAATCCTACCATTTCATGTTGTCATCTGGGGATGCTCTGAATAGACACTGTAACCCTCTCCTTCAGCTTTTAAAAACTCATTTCAATATTAGGTTCCCTGTAATCAATAGTTTTGGGTTGATTGTATCTCCTGTGTAAGTTCCTCAGTAAAGGCTAAGATTTCCACACTTTCAAAAGAAAAATTTTCAGGATATTTAAATGCAATTTATTTAGCAACATCCTGAAAGAATTAAATAAATTTAAAAACGGCTCAAACTTAACTGATTTTCTAAGGAACAGCTTATTCCAGAGAAGAAAGTAGTTCATTTTGTTTTGAAAGCGCACTCTATGTTAGATTCTTGGACAAATCCACAAATCATAGTGTACATTTATGGCTGGGTTTCTCTGCCAAAGGCAGCTGGACGATTCAACCAATGAATTAACACATCATGTTAATTTGTGGATTTAAGAGACAAAGTATAAAGGTTTTGTTTATAATCTGCTTCCTGCAGTCATGTCTTTTCTCACGTTGAAGGCTGTATTAAAAATCCCCAAGGTACTAGCAAGACTATTTCTTAGTTTCCACTTTTGAATCAGTCAATGCAACCTGTGGATACAGAGGAGTTAATGAAATAAAATGAAGCAACATTTTGGGTTTGCTTCGTGTTTAAAATAAAAGTTGAGTTTCATATTTATACAAGCTGGTGAAAGCTCTGTTCACATAGGTAATCAGCTTGTGTCCATTGGTTTGGTTATAAGGTGAAACTGAAATGTGTAAAAAACTGATAAGTGCTGTGTTTTTATTTGCATAATGACATGGAGACACTGTTATCTTGGCAGCTGCAAGAAATCTTTGATAGACTAAGACCCACCATTGGTGAGATGCATCTCAGGCGGAGAACCGGCCTCTCTCTCTGAGCCTGAGTCTCAGGGGACATCAGAAACCTATTCCACATAGTAGAAGTGCAGAGTTCAGACAGTTCAAGGAAAAGGAATAGATGGTCAGAGGGAAGCCATCTAGAAAGGAGATGGGGAACAGGTAAACTAGCTGAGAGGAATAAGAGGGAACAGTCAGAAGGAAACCTTGGTGGGTCTCTTGACATAATAACTACCAACAAACACAAAACAAAACGTGTCTACTGGATTTGTTTTAAATTTGTCTTGAGTGCGATGCAATATTACCCACTTCTGATGTCCTATAACTCTTCATTCCAGTTCAAAAATCCCAGTATTTATTGTGGATTGGCTTTCTGTTGGAAGCTAGTGGAGGGAACCAGTTCTGTATTGGCTGATGTCAGAGATGCATTACTTCTAGACTATTTACTATTTGTTAATTTATTCATTCAATGTTCTCCCCAGTTATGTGTCATTTTCTGCACTGGGCACTGTGGATGTGGGGATAAAGACATACAGTCTTTACTCTTCAAGGAACCCATAGTATCATGGTAAATAAAGACTAATAAATAAAAATTTATAATCCAGTTTAATAAATGCTTTAAGAAAAGAAAGCATAGTGTGCTACTAGAGCATTTAGGAAGGGTTCCCCAACATAGACTGGGGTGAGATGGGGATAGATGGGAAGTGGAGGTGATCATAGGAGAAGATTTCCAGAAGGGGAGACACGTAGGCCAAATTTTACAAAAGTGAGAGTTAGCTGAGTGAGAATGTACAGAAGGGTGTCTAAGGTGAGGAGAACCCACATCAAGTCCTAGAGACATGGGAAAGTAGAGTAGAACTACAAGAATCTCAACATGACTGGCACATTGAATGGCATGTGGGGAAGACCAAAAGACTTGACAGATTGGCAGAAGCTAAAACTTGAGGGGTTTATTTTGCTTTACTAAGAAGATGTGGATTTTTTTTCCCCTGGAACAAAATGGGATCCTATGCAGGTGACTAATGTGACTATACTTATTTCACATACAAGTTATTCACAAATGGCACTTACACACTAATACTTATTTTGGCAAAAGAGGAAAAAGAATTGAGATGGGGATATGAGAAAGTGGAGAAATGACTAGAGGTAGGGAGACTAGTTAACAATATCCGGAGAAGTTATAGGAGTCTGAACTAAGGCAATGCCAGAAGGGATGGCAAGGAAGAACAAATTTTTAAAAAATCCTTAA